>NW_017275037.1:0-14271 GCF_001594065.2 Cyphomyrmex costatus | reverse complement strand
TGTGTGTGTGTGTGTGTGTGTGTGTGTGTGTGTGTGTGTGTGTGTGTGTGTGTGTGTGTGTGTGAGAGAGAGAGAGAGAGAGATAATAATATAAATTCATAAACTTACATCATACTCCTTCCGGAAATTGGCATCACTTTGCTTACGATCTTCTAGAGTCCGAGTAATATTAATTAGATAGTCCTACAAAATGATAAGTAAGATATAATGGAACACAAAATATAACTAGGCAAACAAATTTTACATTTATACCATTTGATGCGTCTGTCTATTCTCAAGCATTTCTATCCTGTTGACCAAATCAGCTTTGTTAACTAAATTTTCTTTAATTATTTCATTGTCAGTCAATATTTTTTCAATAATTTTATGTTGATGATCCTCCCATTGTACATTAGATAATGATTTTTCTATTGTGGTTTCAGTCACAGTTTTAACGTTAGAGAGAAGCGATAAATATTGTGCTACGCACCAACCACCTGAAACAAATTTTCATATCCATAAACATTTCATAATTCAAACGCGATTATTGTAATCTCCTTCTCCTGTTACTGTATTGAACTTGTTACATCGTTCCAACATAAAATTAGTGCCACAAATCTATCCAATTATTAAATTAATTAAAAGTACAATCACAAAGATTTCAAATACATCTTAAATTTTAATGGCACAGAACAATTACAATGACGTAATTGTTCAAAGTGGAACTATTATTACAATATGGTAACTGAGAGAAGGATAGACGAAGAAACTCACCGTTCAGATGATATCGATCGCGATCACGATTCCAAATATTTCAAGCACAACACACTCTGACTTTTTAACGCCCACAGTAGAGTAATCCTCCCCCTATCCTTCTCCCACAATAAAATTATTTTTCGCTTTTTCAAAAAGATTAACTTCGTAAAACGCTCAACAATTGTGACACTATGACGCTATATCACTCTAACGGACTGTATTCAAAAGACTACTAATATCATATACATGAAAAATATTTTATTAAGTATGAACGTGTTTTTACAATATAGATATTAACTAACATATATTCTCAATTATATTAAAATATTGTTATATCTTTAAAGCGTGTAAAAACGAAAACAAAATACACGTGTGGTGGTTAACTGATAAAGTGTTGAATGTTATTTTATTTAATAATGATTAAATTATAAAATATTATGCATTTTATATCTATAGGATTAAATATTGTAGAACATAAAATATGTAATAGAATATATATAATGTATAACAAAAAAATTGACTAAAAGTGATATGACCAGTTAGTTCATGTAATATAACACAGCATATGACCAGTTAGTTCTTGAAGTATAACACAATATATAATTATGTGTGTAAAATATATAAAACATCATACACAATATATGTATAATTATGCATAAAATATCGATAAATATATATGTATCTTCTCTCTCTCTCTCTCTCATACAATGAAATATTAGTCTATTAGTAAATAAAATAATAAGCAAAGAGGTACTGATAGTCAATATGTGTACATACATATCTTGAAAATATGCTTATTTAAATCAAATAATGAAAAATATTTCATTATTTGTAATTTAAATAAGTAAATCATAGAATTTTTGAAATAATATTGTACAGTATATTATATGGTAAATATATATGCAAAAATATTAAATGTCAAACAATTAGGGGAATTATTAAATGGATATTCTATTCATAAATTATCAAAATTTTATAATAATCAGGGTTACCATAAATTTTTAATCGTACAATTTCCTGACATTTTCCTGATTTAGTGATAAAATTTTGAGATTTTTCCTGACTGTGAATAATATATATTTTGCAATGTTTCTTGTATTTTTACCGTAACATGGAAAATGTTAAATATTCTGTTCAACCAGCAACGTAACGTAGATGCACATTTTCTTCAGGAAACGAATTCTCAAAAAAAAAAGAAAAAAAAGGTAGTTCAAACTAATCATAGAAGCACAAGGCAATATAAATTTATTTACAGCTATTTTATTTTCCCTGACAAGTGTGCTAAATCCCTGACTTTTCCTGACTTCCCTGACTTGTGGCAACCCTGATAATGTAACAACAAATATTGGTGATGTATACTGACTTTTTCATAGAATGAAAAAATAAAAACAATATTAAATTGTACACAATTATTAATTTGAGGAATAAATGAATAAAAGCGGTATTTATATATTTTTAAAAATATTATATAAACATTTTTAAGAAAGTCTGAAAAAATGTTATACTATAAATCGAACGAGAAATTGCAATATAATAGATTTTGCTTTCATCATAATTTTATAAAAAAAAAAAATCAAATATTTATACCGCTTCCATTCATTTGGATTAAATTATATATATCTATTATCCTGACAACACTTTTCAATTAATCACTACTTTATATTCCACCCAATGGGAGGCATTTCAGGCAAAGACACGTTCACATTCTGTAAGAGGTGCATGAAATAATTTTTAAGATCTGCAAGGTATTTTGTAAACGATTCAAAGGCAAAAGACATTAAGTTGCTTATATTGTTAAAGATGTAATAAGTTGTCTCAATAACACCATATTGGACATTGCGCACAGAGTCCGCAAAAGTGAAATAATGCCTCTGCGCGATGTAAGCCCCTGAAACAAAAAAAAAACGAAGGCCAGGATAGGTTTATGCATCTTTCAGGTCCCAGGGAAAGACATTGGTCTGACTATGTTCGGATCGGTTTAGATTTCATGTGGATTAATTAAAATGAAATTTAGTGATGTCTCTCTGATTTTCGTTTACATTCCTTAAACAAAATGAAAAAACTTACCAAATAAAAGAAGTAACGGTAGAAACGTAATCCATAGAATCTTTGGACCTTTCCCTTGTAGCCATTTCCTAACGCCAGTGAATTGACTCAACAGCCAAGCATCAAGTACAAGCATTCTGACGAAGAAAAAGTACACATTGTGCGTATAACGGTCCAAAGTTTGCCACAACGAACTCCATTTGGATTCTAGAAACAGCAAACAATAAGAAAATTAGTTAACAGCTCTGTATTAATTTAATATTAATAGTATAAATTCGCTATATAGCATAAAAAAGATAATTATATTACGCTCGATTATATAATCTTTGTATAATTTTTTTTATAAAATATTTTTTACTGTATTTAAATTTTTTGTTTATAAAAAAATTATATTTCTTGAATGGACCGAGCTCGTCGCTCGGTGCGATTGACTCGCAATGTGTAGAGTTCAATCGCACCTGCGCCCACACATACGAATTTTCGCGTTTATGGAGCCGAAAATGGCTCCACCTGGTGATTAATCTACGATTACCAGCGTCGTTCGAATCCAGAGTTAAATTATATGTACGTCCCATATATTAGTAAAAATATGTATGAATCCCAGAGAGTCTGGGAGTTGGACATTAGTCTAACAATCTAATTTCGGAAAAAGAATTCATTATTACAAAAACCTCTTAAGAGGTAAACCTTGTCTCGACTTTAGGATGTTGCGCTATCGAATGAAAACGAATAAACTGTTTTTTAATATCAATAATACCATTGTATGATCGATAAGCTTGTGAAACATAATACTGTCTTTTCCTATCCGTTTTGAATTTGAAGAATTCGACAGTTTTTCTGAAGCAGGTGACAATGAAGGCTGTAAAATATGTGAACCATTGCACGACCCTCCAATTTTGATTAGTTTTAACCGATGATTTTATGTAAGTATCATCCAAATCGGTATCAGAATCAGCATGAGATGTATCATATTTTCCAATTGGAGTATTCACCCACGATAAGTATCTGTTGAAATAAGATTTTACCTTAATTTTATTTCAACAAGTTTTATTTTAATATTTGAGAAAAAATAAAAAATACCTTAACCGATTTGAGGAATATCTCGGATTCGAATAAATTACTTCTTTATTACTTGTGTACTGTTCTACGTGTGTCTTTTTGTACAAAGTCGTTTTTGCTGTAGAACTCAACATATTCGCTGTGTTGCAATTATCCTCGAACTGCAAAATTCACGTATTGTTTTAGAACACAAATATGCAATGTCATGGCGTACATGGAGAAAAATAAGAGAATAATGGTTCTGAAGAAAATGGCAAATACTTACCGAATGAATAAGAGAGGCGGTCTCTTTCAAATCAATTGTGTCCATATCGCCGATTCCGCTTTCCGTCGTTCCTCTCGAAGCCTGACTTAAATTTCGACTGGTTTGAGATACGGTACTTCCATTGTTGTTCACATGTATAGACCGTCTCGACATATTGGGCATGGCTAATATACCTGGGGCGATCTCGTACCGATACTGCGACGTTGGTGAATATGTGTAATCTGTCTTTGGAAACACGCTAAAACATTCACAAATAATCTGATTTTTCGTACAAGTGTTCGTTTAATTCCAATACTACTTATTAGCATTAGATTGCAACTTGACCTATACCTTGTGACTAACACTAATTAAGACATGCTATTATTTATAAACGTTTGTTTATCCAACGGAAAGATCATATTTTCAAAATAAACAACATCAAATCAAACAAATGTAAGTCACAGGAAGAGGATTCGTTACTAACATAATCATTTAACATTCCAATTAAAAAGTTCCTGTTAAAAGGAAAAACAGGAAACGTAGAGTATAGAGAAAATCAGAATTTAAAATATTCGTACTTCCACCATTCACCAGCCCGCTTGTAAATCTCAAAGGCAGAGCCTGGCCTACTTGGAGGATCTTCTCTCTCTCCTTCTTCAGAGGAGTAGTCACTGGTAAGTACTCTGCGTGGCGTAACACTTTTGCGTCTCTGTTCTGCTTTTTTGTCAGATGCGTCCTCCTTACTTTCGCTCTGGCCATTGACAAATATTTGCCTTTTGGCTCGTTGACGTTCCGACCGGCGTTCTACTTTTTTTGTGGTGACGGCAGAACTTTCGGACTTTGTGCTTTGATTATCTATCAGACTGTCTGTGACAGATCCCTCCTTGCTCTCCTCTATGATTTCCATGTTCTTTTCATGCGTCTTTACACTGCTGCCAGTTCTATAGTCGTGTAAATACAAAAGCGATAATGAAACTCGTCTATAATCATTAACAGGAAATGCTTTTATGTTTAGATATTTATGATTACTTACAATGATCTAGAGCCAGACCTTCTGCTACTGGTTACTTCTCCAGGTGTGTGCGATCTTTCCCGGCTCCAGTTTCTGAGATCATAATGACGCTCTGTTAGCTCTGGCTCCTGTTGGGGACGATTTTGAACCATAGGCGTATGGGAACGTGATCTGCTTCTGCTGCGAAGCTCATAGTGATGCTGTTCGCTCTCCATTCTTCTGTAGAACAAACAAAAACACCGGGTGGTAGAGGAAATCGCCTCTCTCAAGGACTAGTAAGTAATTGCCCTCCAGTAAACAGTCCAGTGGACGATTAAAGGTATTGCTCAGTTTTAGAAAAGAATCGCAGGGGCCTTTGGGGAGAACATATGCCCGAACATATACCGCCTAAAAATAGCACCCTCCCCGAAGGACACGGTCGCGGTCCTTTTTGCTAGAGCCCTGTTTCTACCATCTCCACGACCCTCCTCGTCACGCACTTCTCATCGAGAGCTCTCCGCGGACGACGATCACGGACGAGCACGAACGAACACTGACGAGCACGCGGTGCCGTCAACGATCAAGAGAGTCACGTCGTTCGCGATGAGCGTCCTACCTATCTCCCATCAACGTCGGCAACTGGCTCCGACTGGCCCGTTCCGGCGGGTAAGAGAGTTGGCCGGTTGGCCCACCACGGCGAATTATACGTGACACCGCTATTTATAGAAAACTCACCGTTTCCGCGCGCGCGGCGACGCTAGGCGACGCTAACGGGACGCGCAACGGCGGCGCAACGACAGCGGCTAGAAGTATCTCGCGTCACCTCGCCTCGCGTTGCGCAACACGCGCGACGCGCGATAACCGTGGACGCGCAGTTTTCAACACAGTTTCACATAAGAAAAAAAAAAAAACTCAACGTACCCCGCTAACCCCACCCGGCCTCGCTAGCCGACCAACCGCGATGTACGCGTAGGAGGACGTAAATCACGTTCTGTTAACACGCAGAAAACGCCAAGTGCGTGCGCATTTTGCGCCCGATGATTCATACTCACTTAATAATCCTCATTAATTCTATTTACTTACAGGGGAGGAAGGAGCGCGACATAGTCATTTTCACTCGACCTTCTTTTCTTTTTTCGATTTTCGGATTTTACTAATCCGCTAATCTACCTACGCCGTCTCGCTTCCTAGCTTAAATTTAAATATGTAGTCACGTATGTATGTACATAACTTATACATGCATTGATCCGTAAATATGACGAGATCATGCAATATATGTACAGAATACATGTAAACGTATGCCGGGCAACGTGTTAAAATGCTTGTAAAAATAAAAAAGAAAAAACGATGAAAAAAAATACAAAGCAACCACACTGCAGACAGGAAATAATGAAAGAACAGGAAGACGTTCCTGTTTTGAAAGATATATCAGGAATTTCCAAAATCCAAATACTGAAGTGCCTAAAATCCTGATCTCGAATAATGAATTTTTATATTGATTGGAACCATATCTCTTTCCTCTACAACGCGAGTAGAACAATGATCCAAAAAAAGAGAAAAATCGTAGAGAATTGATCGTATCTTTATTTCAATGTCCTTCGGCGGAAGGAGTAAACTAGGGAAAGCAATCCGCTTTGTAGAAATGGTAGAAATCGCGTAGGATAAATGCAGGGAGACGTACGATTTCAGTATTATTCCATGTATCCTCGACAGTCAACTACGTCCTGAAGGTACCTTTCAGGTGCAATTTCAAGTATCGCACTCAGAGACTTCTATTGACTTCTATGCGGAGCTGCTCTGCTTCATAGTTTTATACGGCTTCACACACAGAGGTGTCAGTCGGTGCATTCGGTGCAGTAGTGTTAATAAAATAATAGGTTATGAGTGTAACTGTAATATCAGTTAACATTGTATATACAATAACACCTAATATACATAAATTTAAATGTGAGTAAATACGGTATGTCATATAAAAATGTATAGTACGTAAATTTTTTTAAATGGACAGTTGTAGAAAGGGACAGGAAGAAAGAAAAATTTCTTAACCTTTAAAGAATCTCGATCTTTTGGGTACTTTGTGATAAAATTACAAATAAAATATATAAATTGTATTCCCGGACTGTCGGGACGTTTTGTTTTGTGAAATAAACTACTTCTATTAACAGACCATGTCAAATCATTATTATCGTTTATGATCAATCAGATTATGTCGGACTTGGAACTGAAGACAGGGCGAAGAAGTTATGAGGAAATATTGAAGCAGCGGCAAGATGAAAGAGGACATAAAACTGCAACAACAAACGAACAGGTAGATAGGTCTCTCCATGTTATCAAATAACTCTTTTTATCTATTATTTGTCAAATATTCTGTGTCATAGTTTTAAAATATGTCACACATTTGTAGAATATGAGCTTCTATAATTGTACATAATTTAATCGTGAACAATTACAGAGATTCATTTATAGATATTTTATTTATATTTGACTTACTTTTGAAGCCACAAATTACTATAGCGTTTTATTTTAAAACTTGTATAATTTTTTGATTGTACATCTTTTCAGGCTCGTGTCGAGGAGATTGTGCTCAAGTTTTACCGATCATGTAGAGAAGGAGATCCTATTTTACTTAGGCCTAAACACATTCAGTTCTTGAAGAAAGCAATTACTAATTTAAATGATACTTATGAGGTATTCACTTTTAATATCAAATAGCGTTATGTGTGTGTAATACTGCTTTTGAAGATGGTTGAGAAGAAATATCATTCTGTTTGTAACAAGGGACTTATTGAATGTTTGTAACGATACCATATAGTGTTTGGACTCCAGTAGACCATGGCTGTGCTTCTGGATATTGCATTCACTTGCGATATTAGGAGAACGACTAGAAAGTGAAGAGTGTTCCAAGATAGCAGGCTTTCTGGCTAAATGTCAATCGTCGACAGGTGGTTTCGGCGGCGGTCCAGGACAATATCCACATTTAGCGTCTACATATGCCGCAGTAAACGCATTATGCACCATTGGTACACAAGAAGCATACGATGTGATAGATAGGTATATAATTCAATAATTTTCTTTGTACTAACGCTATTATTTAAAAGTATTTTGCATATTTTTAAATTTTAAATAGTTTTTGCTTCTTATATAATAATTAAAATTATTACAATTTTAGAAAGAACTTGAAACGGTTCCTGGCGTCCTTGCGCGGAGAGGACGGTTCTTTCTGTATGCATGAAAATGGCGAGATAGACATACGTGGGACATATTGTGCCCTTGCTGCTGCCAAGTTGACAAACGTGTACACGCCGGATATGTTCGAGGGCACCGCCGAGTGGATAGCCAAATGTCAAACGTGGGAGGGTGGTTTCGGTGGTTGTCCAGGAATGGAGGCTCACGGTGGATATGCATATTGCGCTTTGGCAGCACTCGTAATGCTCGGAAGAACAGAGCTGTGCCATTTACCGGAGTTGTTGGTGAGTCCCTTTTTATGATTGCAGTAACATCTTTACCAGCAGTAACCGCAGTGATCGCTTTCGTAATACGGAGCTTTTCTTTACGTTCACATACTCGTCATCCCGCAGAGGTGGATTGTAAATAAGCAGATGCGTTTGGAAGGCGGTTTCCAAGGACGTACAAACAAATTGGTGGATGGATGCTATTCTTTCTGGCAAGGTGGGACGTTCCCATTGATCGCCGCTATTTTGTCGATGCAGGGAAAAGGATTCAACAATTCCGACCACTGGCTGTTCAACCAAGAGGCCTTACAAGAGTATATATTAACTTGCTGTCAAAACCCGCATGGTGGTCTTCTGGACAAACCAGGAAAGTATGTGTGATTATGGTCTTCGCATCTGTGATTACCGTAAATATAATTTTATTGGCGAGTAATTTTAGTCGCATTAATCATGTGATAACTTTTTCCTCTTTTTTCAGAAATCGTGACATATACCACACATGTTATGTTCTTAGTGGATTATCGATTGCGCAAAACTCACCAACAAAGTCGATCATCGGAAGGCTTACGAATAAGGTAGAAGTGATCCATCCCGTCTACAACGTGGAATACTCCGCCGCGAAAAAGGCACAGGAGTATTTTCCTACTTTACCGATACCCGCCGATTGATTCGTCTATATAATAGTTCTTTAAAATGTATCTAACCATGTTTGTATGTTTTTCCTAAAAAGAGAAAAAAAGAAAAAATATCCTAAAAAAAGATTAAATTTATCTCAAACTGACCAATGATGCGCGCGTAGAAAGTTGTTTGTATATGAGAATCCATAATTGTGATATATATAAAAAGAAAAAAAAATAACTTTAGGAAATACCATATTAATCAATCTTTGATGCACATTATTGGAAATTAAAAAGTTGCATTTTACCTATCTTATAGTTTTATTTTATGTTAAGAGAGAGAAAGAAAGAGAGAGAGAGAGTGTCTGTGAAGAATATATAATAATTTATAATATTTACATTCTTATGAAATGTTGCAATCGTTATGTGAAATTTTTTTATTAACAATCGTACGACTTTCGATATAAGTGTACAAATAATGCAAAAGGATCCAGAGGTAAGAGATGTCTATTGCAACGTGTGATCTTATACACATATAGATATATGTACATATATGTATATATATGGGTACGTAAATAACAGAATATAATTCCATTGTTATATATAGTATATATAATTCAATATCTACTCGAGGAAATACTAAAGATGCAGAAAAATACATTTTCTTACATTAATATAAAAATTGAACTTTTTAACGTTTGATTCAGAACTCGCTCGACTGAATTTCTTCTTTTCGATAATCAAATACCATACACACTTTCATGTTACATGTAACGTTGCGACGACTGTTTACCACTCGGTATTTTGCACGATTATAAGTGCGGCAAAATATCGCTCGCGTATAATAAGGGCAAAATAAAACCTAATCTGTGCTCTTTGCTTTCTGTTTTTTGCTTATTACCATATTTTATCTCTTGCCTTTCTGCCTCAGTTATTCCTTCGTTTTTCGCCGCGTCCGAGATAAATAAAAAAATCTCGAAAGAGATAAGAAACATGTAACGATTGTTGATAAAACAGTCGCGCAAAGAGGAGGAAAAAGACAAGAAGTAAGAAACAAAAAATGGGAAACAAAAAGCACTTTGTAGATCAGGCTTAGAGTAGAAAATATTCTAAATAGAGAATGCAAAACATCTACAATGATATATGAGAAGGAAGTTTGTTGATATTTCGACCTTTGCACCGTCCACTGCATCCCTTGCAGATTATTGTTGATTAACGCACGTGTATATGCTGTCATCATCCACATTACCGTTATAACACATGGCTTATATAAATTCTTTTTATCAATAAATTATAAAATAATATCTATAAGACAAAAATCGTGTCTTTTGTGTTTATGAGCATCCATCATTTTTTGTGTAATCTTACGATTATCTCAATTTGAACGAAAAGTAAAATAAAGAATATTTTCGTTTACAATCGAGATATTAATGATTAATATAAATGCGATTAATAATACGTACATGTATGATAAATGCTTAAAAATTGCAGTCTTCCGTTAGTTATTTTGATATAGCCAATTATTGCATGTAGTTATTATACGCATGGTTCGACATAATTTCCTGGAAATAATCCAGTTATACCGTCCATTACCCCCTCCCACCATCCATCGTCATTTTTCTTGAGCACATAGATCACAGAACTCTCTTGAAAACTTAGCTCGTCTTCCTTATCCGCGTAATAATCATAAATAGCCACCACTGCAATTATAATATTTACATTATTACATATTGTTTGTGTCATCGATATAACACACCTCATTGTTGCATTATCCATTTTACATATCAATTTATATTTATTAAATGTTTTCACGACAGATAAAACTAATTCTAAGGTTCTACCTTTCTCGATATAATTCTTTGGCACCCATCCGGGCAGATCTTCCTCATCCGGCACGATCGGCATTATAGCACTAGATGGGGTCGGTCTGCCAAATTGTGGATGTTCCTCCTGCTCTGGTGGTGGTGGCGGTGGTAAGGGTGGACTGTTCGCACCGCTACCACGGCTAATCTGATGCGATAATCTGTGTGGTAAGGTGTGATGGCCGGTATATTCCGACATATCGCCTAGTCCAACCAAAGGTGAAGGTGGAGCTGAGATGGCAAAGAAAAAATCAGTATCTCATCGTACAACAAATTATAAAATTGAAAAAACATTAAAGTAAATATACATATTTTCATTATCTACTTCATTATCTATAGTTCACACAGCTTCATTATCAATATTATTAATTATATTGTTTTACTTACGAGGCATACTGTTATGCTGTTCCTGCACATAACCCGCGGTAACGCTGGGCGGTGCTGGAGGTGGTGTTTGAGGATGATTCTGCAAGGGATGAACTGTTCCCACTTGCGGCAAAGTGTGCTGATTGATGATATTGGCATGCGCATTATGATTGGTATTATGGCTCGTGTGGGACGTGTTATGAGCATGCAAAGGTAGAGTGCTATATCCTGGGCGATCTCGCCTAGGATGACCAAGCGGATAGTTGGGCGCATAGTGGCTAGGAACTTGAGGTGGGGCTACTGCTGGTGGAGTCCTATATTCGCGTGATCCTTTACTCAATGTTCCTATACATAAAGAATGTAGCGGATCATTATTTATTGTATTAGCAAGATTAATACAACACATGTAACATCAAGTGTGACAGATAGAATAGTATAACATGTAGAAGCCAAAAGAAAGAAAAGACACACATGCAAGCAAGAAGCAGTAAATACCTTTGCGTTAGTGAAATGATTTTAATTTTTTTATAACCGCAACTGAAAAAGTACACCTTTACAAGTTTGTGTAGCACTCGTACAATTCTTAGCACTTATGTAGGGTGCCCCAGAACGTTCCTGGGACACCCTGTACATACAGAATGTTTAATTTGTGACAACAACAGATGGTTCTCCATAAATAATGCAAAGAAGAGAAAAATTGTCCTGTTTTGTAGCAACAACTGCCAAACATTCTGTATGTGTATTATATATATGTATATATTTGTACATGGGTAACTCTTACCAGTTCTCACTGTTTGAGGTGGTGTAGGTGGTTTAGTGGTAGGAGCAGGTCCTACCATCGCAGCACCTAATCCTGAACCTGTGGAAGTAGCTCCTAAACTCTGAACGCTGCCTTGACTACCTCCTCTCTGCTTGCTTCGTGGCGTACCGCAACTGCGTACACCATGTCCAATTTCATCTAGGATTGTGTAATCAATGCTCTTCCTTACATACTTTATTGGTTTCTCAGGATTGGCAGGAGCAATGATTTTGTACTGGCGAGTTGTCATCTTGTTGGCCGTCAAGACGCCTATTTCCCTTCTAGCTACCTTTTCCTTGTGAATCATGACTGTCTGTGCAATGTGATTCATTTGGCTTTCCATCTCGGCGAGCTGAGACGTCTGCAGATCTAGTAGTTGAAGAAAATTGTACGCCAAGGTGTTGATTTGATATGCAACACTGGCTAAGGACTGTGTGGTATAATTCTTCGTTTCCTCCAGTGCAATCCTCTTGTTTTCTGCTTGGAAATAATTGGCTTCGCAATATTCTGCCACTCTCTCCAGATTTGTGTGACTGTCAGCCAGATTGTTCCTACCCTCGGGAATCTCATGTCGCAAGAGTGCCGCTAATTCTGCCATGACTTCAGAATCACTACCCACTCCTGATGACACGCAATAAGATCCTGATCCTTCTTAAAGGCAATCAAGAGAAAAAAAGATAGAAATATTATGTGCGGAAGAACTTGATCTGAGTAAAAATTATTGAATTAGTCCCGCATAAAAGCACAATTATAATAGGTATAAAGAGAATAAAATATAAATAATATTAAAGTAAAGCGGTGACGAAGCCAAAGGTATATTTAACAACGGTTTTAAAGTTCCGAACAGTTCCATTCTCGCAAAGTAGGATCGCACTATACTCGTAATAATCGTTTCCGACGCGAGCGGAAAATATATTAATTTTTAATCTAACAATGAGAACATACTTGGCACCTTTTTCACGAGGCAGGAAATAAAAGTTGAGTGGACGAAATATTAGATATCAGATTAGAACAGGGGCGGCGTCTGAAGGGAAATAGGAAACAAGATGGACAGACCGATACATACATACATACATACATACATACACGCACGCACGCACGCACGCACATGTAGTCACGTACACAACACCGCCTGATGTTCGATGTACGGCAACTGACGGCAACGGCGAGTGTTCCGCATTCTCTAATTGACGCGATGACGATATGTACGTAAAATAGGTACGACAATGATTTAGAGATTAAGAAAAAGAAGTAGGAAATCAACTAACGGTACTCAGCCATTATTCGCAACTACCAGCTACTAGCAGCCTCATTAATTCATAATTACCGAGCTCCCGAAATTCGTGTAAAAAAGAGCGTACGGAAGACACGGAGGTATAAAACAGTATAAAATGGCCACAATCGAGTCGCTGCGATATCTATCGTATCGCACAATCGCGATACGATCGATTGCAATATCTAAATTTGTCGTGATCCAAAACGATAATTGATATCGTGTTAATCTAAATTGATAACTAAATTTTAACACGCGTGAATTTACATATAAAAATGATAACGCTGGTGATCGATGGCTCAAGAGGAAGAATCGCGGTCACGTGACCTATGTATCGCGGCGTGGCTGAATCGATTGATTCGCTCGCGAAGCGAGATATCGTGCGAATTACAAACGTAACACGCCACTTTATATCATAAATACATCATGATTTCGGCTCGATGTTCGAGGCGTTCGAGCGCTGCGCATTCCAGTGTGCTATAGCTGTTTTACGTGGTTCTACGTGGTTCTGCGGTACGAGGGATATGGATTTTTCCGTGTTCCCGTGAGTGTCTCCTATTGTCTACGGTAGTCCTCAGTTCCGCAGCTTCACCAAATTCCACGCAGCTCCTCCTGAGTCTGGTCAAGTCCGTTGATTCCGGTGCGGCAATGCAGCAATCGTGTCCACCCGCTCGTGTTCTGTGTCCACGTCTGTTTTAACTGCATTGTATTGCGTTAAGTAGCATTCACTCGTGTTCGCCGTGAGCGATCGCGACCGACCGACTGACCGACGGACGTCCAAACAGCCGGTTGCAAAAGTGCAGTCTCGGTAAGTACGATTCTTCTGA
>NW_017275036.1:0-340 GCF_001594065.2 Cyphomyrmex costatus | reverse complement strand
GAGGTGGCAGTGGTCGCGCACCCGCTCGTCACCCGGAGCGAACGGCCTCTCGCATATGTGGCAGTGCGTCGCGCTGTCGAATCGCCGCCAGTCATCGCGCGTGAAGTCCATGGGCAGGTTGGTCGTCAGCGCGTTCTTTACGCGATGCGCCAAAGCCTCTAGCTGGCTCGCGAACCAACTGACGCAGTCGTCGCCCCGCCGACACCTGTACTCGGACAACGAGTCGTCGTACGAGCACCGCACGTAGTACGCGATGCTGTACGCTTCGTGCCGCAGATACGCGTACGACGCTGATGATGCTGCGGCATCCTCGGTCTTCTTAAGCACGCACTCCAGGTCG
>NW_017275035.1:0-292 GCF_001594065.2 Cyphomyrmex costatus | reverse complement strand
TTTCATCACCGTACGTGTCTTTTGCAAAATTGTTGCAGCTGCATATTTGCAAACGCTGCATTTAAAAAAAAAATGTTGGAGGGGGATACAGTTTAAAAGCGGTTCGTGCAACGTTACTGCATCAGTTACTCAAACGATTTCAATCAGCATGGATTCTCACGTTCAGTATGAACTGTAAGTATTTCACATATGTCTATGTAAAATTATATATCTATAAAAATATTCTATGAAAATATCTTATATTATTTATTCTTTATTGCAGCGCACGTAACATCATGGATAGAACATTTGC
>NW_017275034.1:0-310 GCF_001594065.2 Cyphomyrmex costatus | reverse complement strand
TAGTTTCCTTGGAGGCCTCTTTTGTCGTGTTTTACCTCTTTTATCAAAAGGTGCGAAGACGATAGGTAAAGAAGTTGTTCGTTCTGGAATGAACGTAGCTCGTGATGTAATACAAAGAGATGTTCCATTCAAAGAAGCTTTTAATACTCGCATGAAAGATTCAACTACAAATTTAAAATGGAAAGCCGAAGAAAAGATCGATATTCTTATGAAAGGATCAGGATATAAATCCATGAGAGAGTCATAAATGAGAGAGTCGAAAATAAAACATTTAATTAACACCCGTGACAGTGGTCATATCGCGAAAGAA
>NW_017275033.1:0-334 GCF_001594065.2 Cyphomyrmex costatus | reverse complement strand
AAAAAAAATTTAAAAGAATAAGGGCACTAGGAGTTTTATCTTTTAGTTTTATTATTACATTCATCATTCTAAAATTCGTTTTTACATTAAATTAAAAATAAGCGTCCCCAAAAACCTCTAAGTACTAATTTTTATTTCATTATAAGAAAAATTGAATCCGTTATTCTAAAATGTCCATTTATTTGGCGTTTCGTCCCACTGTGTTCATTATAAGAAAAATTGAATCCGTTATTCTAAAATGTCCATTTATTTGGCGTTTCGTCCCACTATGCGACGTGGCGAAAGCGGTAAACGACAGCAAAGCCGCGCGGCGTCAGCTCGAGGAGCTGCAACG
>NW_017275032.1:61595-63517 GCF_001594065.2 Cyphomyrmex costatus | reverse complement strand
CTCGGTAACGAGTAACTGTAACTAGTTACTTTTAAAAAGTAACTTTCCATTCCCTGTAAATATATATATAAAGGTCATGATGTAGCAGCGATAACTTTAGAACCAAAAACTAAAAATATAATTATAGATCATGATGAGATCCATAATTATATCGAAACTCGATATGTTGGACCAGTTGAAGCAAGTTGGCGCATACTTGGAAAAAAATTACATGATAAAAGTCATGTTGTAATAAGATTACCAATTCATTTACCGAATGAACAAAATATTATGATAGAAAGTGAATGTTATGAAGATGCTTTGGTTACAGCAGAAGATCGAGGAACTATGTTATTAGATTATTTTGCCTTAAATTTACAAGATGTTAAAGCAAGAAAATATCTATATATAGAAATACTGCGTTATTATACATTTAAAAAAGAAAACATTAATGAAAAAAAAGTTTTACGGTGGGTTAAACGTAGAAATTATTATAATTGTATTGGACGAATATATTCAGTAAGTCCTACGCAAATTGAACTATTTCATTTAAGATTATTATTATTGACAGTTAAAGGAGTAACAAATTTTCAAGATTTAAAAACGGTGAATGGAGAATTATGCCAAACATTTACTGCAGCATGTTTAGCTTTAGGATTAATAGAAGACGATAATGAATGGATTAAAGCAATGAACGAAGCTGTAAGATGGATGATGCCAAAACAATTACGCAGATTATTTGTTCGTATATTAATACATTGTAATCCATTACATCCTGAGGAATTATGGGAAAATTTTAAAGATGCACTGTCAGAAGATTATATTCGAAAAAATGGGGAATTGAATGGTTTAAGAAATTCATATATTCATATCAATAATATGTTGTTAAATGAAGGTAAAAGCTTTTCAGATTTTCTAAATATGGAACAAGTGACAATAAATGAAAATATAAACGAATGTCGGACAGAACAAGAATGTTTCATTGGAATAAATCAATATAAACAATTAAATAAAAAACAAAAAGAAATAGTTGATATTATATTAAATACATTAGATAATAACAATTCTGAAAAGCGTTGTTTTTACATAGATGGACCTGGTGGATCTGGAAAAACTTTTATATATACAATTATTTATTACTTAGCAAAAGAACGAAATTAGTGTGTATGTACAATGGCTTACACTGGTATTGCTGCAACATTATTACCGCATGGAAAGACAGTTCATAAAACATTTGAATTACCGGTACCATTATTTGTTGATTCAACATCAGGAATAAAAATGCAATCAAAGGAAGCAAAAAATTTAAAAGAAACAGATATTTTCATTTGGGATGAAGCCAATGGCACCACGTTATGCTTTAGAGATCGTAGATAGGGCATTACGAGATCTTACCGGAAGAAATTTACCATTTGGAGGAAAAGTGATTGTTTTGGGTGGAGATTTTAGACAACTACTACCTATCAAAACACATAGTACTAGAAGCGAACTTATTAATTTATCAATCAAATATAGTTTTATATGAAAATGTTTTGTACAACTTAAATTAACAAAAAATATGCGAATACATCCAGAGGAAAAAGAATTTTCGCAATTTTTATTAGATTTAGGCGATGAAAAATTAAATGATAATAATAATAATATACAAATTCCTAAATGTTGTATAGGTACACCAGAAACAGATATAATAACATATATATATGAAGATTTAATTTTAAAAAAGGATTATAACAAAATTGCAAAATGTGTAATACTTTCAGCAAGAAATATTGATGTTGAGGAAATAAATAAAAGAGTAGTAGAATTATTAGACGTAACTGGCGAACGTATTTACACAAGTATTAATAATGTTGTAAATTATAATGGAAATAATAATTTCAAAGAAATCATATTACCAGAATATTTAAATAATCTTTCGCCATCATGTCTACCCCCACATGAAT
>NW_017275032.1:58394-59534 GCF_001594065.2 Cyphomyrmex costatus | reverse complement strand
AAAAAAAAAAGGATTAATTTAAAATAAATCAATAATAAATAAAGTAAAATAAGTTTAATATGTAAATCATTATATTCAAAAATTACAAAACAAAACAAAAATTTAAAAAAAAAGGGGGGAGTTTTTAGTTGGTAGGCGTTCTGTTCGGAGTTAAAAAAAAACACGAACAGAACGAATCCAACACACCTGACGAGCTCGGGCGTCAGGTGTCTTCCTTAGGTCAGGAAGATGTTCCAATGAAATATCACTTGACCGAAGGTATACGAAGATTTTCTCCTCCAACGAAAAAAAAAAAAAAAGAGAATTGTAATAACAATAATGTACGATAGGGAACATAATAATTTGAATAAAAAAAAAAAAGGAAAAAAGAGTGAGTGTGTGTGTATGTGTGTGTGTGAGTGAGTGTGTGTTTATAGAATTAATTAATAATTAAAAAAACAAATTAAAGGAATAAAACAACTAAACAAATATGGCAAACTGAAAAACTTAAAAAAACCGAAAGAAAATACAATAACAGCGAAATTTTGGAAAAAAGGAGAAAAAGAGGTCATAGATATTAAAACTTTATGATTCCAAAAAAAAACGACAAGAAAAAAAGATTACAATGTCACTGACTTTAAATCAGGATTCAAAAAAATGTTCATCAAAATGATAGAAAGAAAATGACAATCGGAAAGAATAATTTAAAAAAAAAATTCAAATTACAGGGAAAAATTGTATTAGAAGAAATTAGGTAATCCGAAACAAATAAAAAAAAGGAGATAATCAAATTTCAGAGAATAATGAATCAAAAGGAATTAGGAGATGAGGAAAACAAAAAAAGTTATTGTTGCGATTGGATAGGAAGCACGACCGAGTGATCACACAGATGTTAATCTTAATGCGAACTCTAATTTATTCACAAGAATATGTCACAACTTATACATAGTAAAATGTCCGATAGCTGAACGAGAGAACACGTGCGGTAACGATAGCGTGGATACAAGAAGTGTACAACGGTCACGGAAGGTGAAGCAAGTGAAGAGCGCACGCTCGAGAGCAGTGCGGGCAACACAATATCGAATCGACAACGCGTGATGATCGATCGATATATATATAGGGACTTCTCGTAACGGACGGGAATTTGCGATATCTCCAACA
>NW_017275032.1:50119-54780 GCF_001594065.2 Cyphomyrmex costatus | reverse complement strand
ACAGTAGCTCAATGTGAAACTGATTATAATGAAAAAATGGAAATTATGTTGTCAGATATCAATACATATGAAATAATAAATAAAGATCCGGTTAAGAAACTCACCAATGATTTACGTGATATTTTAATAAGATGGAAAAAATCTGGTTACATAGATAAATTTACTTATGGGAGATTACTTACTACTGATGGTAATATTCCTGGAGCATATGGATTGGTCAAAATACACAAAATTAATTTCCCACATTAAGATTGATAGTTTCATCTATTAATAGCCCTTTATACAATTTATCATTATTTTTACATAAGATTATAAATGACTCTATACATATAGCTCCAAGTTTCATTAAAAACAGTTCTGATTTGATAAATAAATTGAAAAATAAAAAATTAGACACTAATTCAGTATTGGTTTCCTTGGATGTGGTTTCCCTTTTCACAAATTTATACCTATAGATTTGGCATCTGATAGTGTTGTAAAGAGATGGAATTCCATATCAAAAAAAACTGATATTCCACTAAATGAATTCTTGATTGCTTTCAAACTAGTTTTAAATTCAACGTTTTTCATTTTTAATAAAAAGGTTTATAAACAAATTTTTGGTACTCCTATGGGATCGCCATTATCACCAATAGTCGCAGATATGGTTATGCAGGATTTTGAAGAAACTGCTATTAGTCTATTACCTATTCATCTCAATTTTTATTATCGTTATGTTGATGATATTATCTTAGCAGCTCCTTCTGATAAAGTTGACGACATTTTGAATGTTTTTAACTCATTACATACAAGGCTAAAATTTACTATGGAAATTGGCAATGAAGGAAAGATTAGTTTTTTAGATACTTTGATTATAGTTAATGAAGATAGTTTAATATTTGATGCTTATCGTGTAAGGCTACTTTTTCAGGCAGATTCCTCAATTTTCATTCACATCATCCTTTATGTCATAAAAGAGGAGTAATTTATGGTATCATTGACAAAATAATTCTATTATGTCATCCAAAGTTTCATAATAAAAATTTGATTGATGCTATTAGTATTTTTTTACTTAATGGATATCCACTTGATTTTATTTTCACAACAATAAAAAATAGATTAAAATTCCACATTAATAAAATTAGTTCTAATAATAATAATAATAATTTAAAAAAATTTTTTGCTATTCCGTTTGTTGATTCTGTCTCTAATAAATTTAAACCTATTGCTAATATTTTTACTTGCAAACTTGCTTATACCATACCTAATACACTAAAAAACTTCATAAAAAGAGGCAAGGATAAATTAGAATACACACACAATCAAAATGTGGTATATAAAATCTCCTGTGACAACTGTGATGTAAGTTATGTTGGCCAAACTAAGAGACAATTAAAAACAAGAATACATGAACATTCTTCGGATATTAATAAAACTTCTAAATCTCCATCTGTAATATCTAATCATAGAATAGAAACAAATCATGATTTTAATTGGAGCAATGTAAAAATTTTAGATATGGAACCATCTTATAATAAAAGATTGATATCCGAAATGGTTCATATAAAGAAACAAACACATGGTATAAATAAACAAAATGATACCGAGTCATTGCCAGATTGTTATACTAACATGATACATTCTCTTTCCACTTCTTAATTTTTCCCTTCCTCTGTCCTTTCCTGAGGTCTCTGCCTACTCATTTCTTATTTTTATTTCAAGCAGTACAGTCGATTTTTATAACTGTAATTTAGACTATTTTATTTATTTATTTAATTTTAATAATGGATCTACTGGAGTTTTATACTGGATTATACATTTTTTATTACATTTCTGTTAAGGTAATATATACAATTTACTTCTTTATAATTAAGTTTTTAAATTTGTATACCTTTTTGTCAATAGATTTGTATAGCTCTTGTGAGGCAAAACACAAAGGAAGATCCATATTTAATTATACATATTTAATTTTATATTTACGACTCGTTAATTAATTATTCAATTTACACATTTAATTTTATATTTTTGACTCGTTAATTTTATTATAATTATACACATGTAATTTATTGTTGATTCGTTAATTCTATTATACACACTTAATTTTAAATTTAACATTGAAGATGACCCGATCGGTGTCGAAATCGGTATGTGAATTTTACCTCCTAATTTTACTATGTTTGCGAATTTTGCGAATTTTATTTTAATGTATTATGATTTGATTTCATTATATTTATAATTTTTAAGAAAACTATTTGGCTCTTTTCTCTTATTTTCAACTTATTTGTTTTATAAAATAAGTGTTTATTATACCGATTATTATATTATAATATTTCCAGGATATATGTGTATTTGAAATTGAACTTATTATAAAATTTTACTATGTTCATTTATGTACGAATAAAACATTAAACGAGAAATATTCGTAATTATAAAAATAAAGTAACATTTTATTTGTCAATAGAATTTAAGGATTAATGATTTACTTTCCCTATATGTATATGTTTTTGTAAGTAAACGTGTGTGCGTGCGTGCGTGCGTGCGTGCGTGCGTGCGTGCGTGCGTGCGTGCGTGCGTGCGTGTACACAAAACATTTTAATGTTATATCAAACATTTAGTTTGTGTTTTTACAACAAATTTGTGTTGGATAAAAACTTCCAACATTTTTGTTATGATTTTACAACAGATATTTCTAACAGTGTACGTACAAAAGATTTATCGGTTTTTATTTGCGTTCGTGCAAAGGTCGACAGGATGTGGAATCTATCCGCAGTTTACGAACATATTTCTATCTGCACCTATACGAATTTGAGTTTTATCGGAATTTGTACGCGTTTGCAAACAGCCCGTATATGAGCATGGAACTGTAATGCATATCGTCGTGCACACAATTTATCCGCAATTGCATTTTTTCAAATATTCCGGATTGTAATTGTATTTGCGAATACAAGACTTATCGGTTTCTATTTGCAAACGCCATCAGGTATAAAATCTGTATATAAGATATAAACTAAGTTTCTCCCGTCGGGCTGTGTGACGAGACGGCGAGACGGTTGCTTGCTAATATGGACGACTCCGAGAGGCATCGGTTCAAATCCCGACATCGGTGAAGGACTTTTTTTCTCGGCCTAACTCTTACAGCATCAGAAGTAGGACTTCAACCATCAACTTATTCAAGAAAACCTGATGATTTAAAAAGAAAGTTTCCACTTAAAAAAAATCAAGGTTTGTCCGGAGCAGACAGTAGCAGGAGGAGGAGACAGCGGGATGCGGATAAAATGCTACGCGCCCCCTAAAATGAAATTTTTTGGTGTCGTAATTCCTCATAAAGACGAATACGTTTTGTATTCGCGTGTATTCGTAAATGCGGATAGGCTTTGTATCGGCTTGTATCTGCATTTGCTAATCTTAATGATCACTGGATCTATGAGGAATTACGATTTCAAAAGCACATATTATTCAGTCTACTAAAAACGGATAAGTTTTTTTTATACGCATCTATTAGAAATTTCCGGCAGGGATTTGTTGCAAATCTCCTTCCATACAAGGTCTTTTTCTTTTAATGTTGCACCGTCGCTTTTTTTAAATTTGATTACGTGTTTATAATTATTTAATATTTGTAGAAACACTTCCCGTTCCATTAATGTGTAGTGTTTGTTCTTACTGCTGGATGCATTCTCGTTATACGACATTCTGTGAAATTGTATTGTTTAAAAAAAATCTTTAAGTAACCTCAAATAACAAAAATTTTCAAATCTTCAAATAATTGAATAATCTTAACACGTTGACTGCCACGGCAATTTTCAGAAATCTGGCCTAAAATGACAATTTGATTTAATCACATTATATTATTAAAAACTATAATTCTAGTGCATTTCTTGAATTTGAACTAATTTTTTATAATTATATTTTTGTTCGTTTTTTAATAAATTTTCTGTTCATGCAAGCTAGCATTGATTTTTTGTTCTTTTTCCAGAAGCCATCTATTGATATTAGCACTGACATATTTCGAGTTTAATCATAGCTGCACAAAAATGGCAAGTAAACACAGGACGAGATAACTCGTAGTTGGCGTCCTAGAAAAGAACGCAATCTACGAGTTATCTCGTAGTTGGCAGTCAACGTGTTAAATAACCTTCAAATTGTTAGATAGACAAATAAAATCTTCTTTACTTACTTCATTAAATAAAAATGTTATTTTATTTTAGGATTTCCGCAAGAAATGTTGCTGCTCGTTACGTGAGTAACTGGAGAGAATTAGAGAACAATCACGGCTAATGTACAAGATGGTACATACATAGATAAAACTAGTAGAGTATATAGGCCGGTTCTAATTCAGATCCTCTGAGGGGGGGTGAGGGGCGAGGGGAACCCGTGGCGCGGGGGGGTTACGTCACGGCAGGGGAGAGGGATGACGTCACCGATGCGGGCGAGGGGGTATGACGTCACGGGGAGGGAATGACGTCACAGGGCGAGATCGGTATGACGTCACGGGAGGGGAGGGGGATGACGTTACGGATGCGAGCAAGGGGATATGGCGTCACTAGGTATGACGTCACAGGGCGAGAGGTAAAACGTCATGGAAGGAGATGACGGGGAGGAAAATGACGTCACAGGGTGCTGACGTCGCGGGAAATTCGCGCGGGAAGAATTGTGGTGGTCGCCGCGGGGTCAATAGCCGCCAG
>NW_017275032.1:35992-50050 GCF_001594065.2 Cyphomyrmex costatus | reverse complement strand
CTCCCACCACAGCCGCCATCGCGCGCACGGTTCGGCTCCCACCGCCGCCACCGCCGCGCTATACTTACCGTGTATACTTACCATGTATACTCACCGTCTCTCTCTTACTCATGTCATCTTCTTCCTACGATGCTTCATCTACTTCTCGAACGCAAAGATATTTTTATTGTATGTTTTATGACAGTATTATTAAAAATAATAATAATAATAATAATAATAATAATAATAATAATCGCGATACCGCGCGAAGGATGGATGGAAGGAAGTGAAGAATTGAGAGATGCTATTAAAATTCATACAATTATTTATTCATCATGTTGTGCATGATATACAATATCACCTAGAGCGTACATTATTAATTCGCATTCGATATTAGAATTTCTATCATAAATCTTATGCAAAGCGTTTACCGCTTCAAATTTATTCACAATACAATTTTGACGTAAATAAGTCATGAAATACTTAAACTTATCATTTACACTGTTCGTATATTGACACAAATTGAAATATGAATGATCAACGCATTAGTCGAGTTCTAGCATGAAGAGTACAGTCGACGGTTTCATATACATGCACTTATCACATAAAGATAATTTCACAGTCTTCACATCACGTATTTTGACAAGTTCCATTACAAGGTCTTGAATCATCAACGATGATGATGATGGTGTAGTCGATTGCATCAATATTTCGGTATCCACCCGTTTTTCGAGGAACGCTGTCCACGTGACGTGCGGCAGGATGATGCGGTTGCCTCGGGTGTCACTAATCGCAATTTCCACGTGAGACAACGGTCCCACGGCGATCCCAATTTCCAGAAATTTGTACGCTGTCGGAGTTAGCGCAAATGTTCTACCCATGATGTTACGTGTACTGCCAAATAAAGAATAAATAATATAAAATATTTTCATAGAATATTTTCATAGATATATAATTTTTACATAGATATATGTGAAAAATACTTACAGTTCATGCTGAACGTGAGAATCCATGCTGATTGAAATCGTTTGAGTAACTGATGCAGTAACGTTGCACGAACCGCTTTTAAACTATATCCCCCTCCAACGTTAGTAAAATCGTAATCTGTAATCATTTAGGCCCGATTGCACCAACACTTTTTGATTTTAAGCGAGACTTAAAATTCTATCTATCTCGTTTTAAAGCCGAAAGGGAGACAGAGACAGTTTAAGTTTCGCTTAAAATCAAAATCACGTTGGTGCAATCAGGCCTTAGCCACCACAGACGATATATGTCGTATCTTTTAAACCCATCACCAGGGTAATCACATAAATAATTACTCAATATGTTACAACATGTACAGCGTTCGCCGACATCTAGATGAAACCATCTTAGATGGTCATCTAGATGGAAAATTGGAACATCTCATCTTACATCTAGATTGTGCAAATATAAACCATCTTCATCTTCATCTTAGAGAGAAAAATATACCATCCTATCTAAAAAAAATTTTAGATGATTTTAATTTGACATAAATAGGTTTGTTTCTTACAATTTTCAGCTGACATTTTTCTTTTTCTTACGATTTTATGAAAAAAAAAATGATCTTATTAGTACGCAACCAATTATCAGCAGCAGCATAGAAGCGCTTTCCTATTTAGAATCAAAATCAAAGGATTTATGTTTCCTCGTAAATTTCTCTAATGTAAAAAAAAATTTTTTTAATATAATACTTCTTTATCATCATCTGCGCCAGTAGAGCGGCTGTTTAGTATAGGACAACAAATACAGTTCGCGCAATTAATGCCTTCCAACCCTATGACGTCACATTCACTCTTGAAGCATCGCGTTTACTTTCTCGGTCGTTTTCATATTCATGGCTATAGTAGACAAATCGTAATCAGCCGGCGAAATTGCGCGAATTTCTTCAACCTCTATAGCCCGTGTTCGTGACACCTCGAATGTGTGTGATTAAAGTTTTATTGACACTGTTGACAGTCGTAAATTTCGGTTTAAAATATATTTACATAACCAAATTTTCAATTATTTACGACACATAATTTATCAGATAAGTTGCTATTCTTTCTTTCTGTATTTATTTAAAACTCTATAAAAAATTATGGAAAAAAATCTTTGTGCATTTTTAATGTAAACAAATTTTTAATTATTTACGGCTCATAATTTTATCAGATCAGTTTATTACAATATTTATCATTTGCATTTTGTCTTTTTATATTTATTTAAATTTCTATATAAGATTAAGGAAAAATATCTTTGTGCATTTTTCTTCTTTTACAAATGGAAACGAACAAGAAGAAATTTTCAACAAGAATAATTTGAGTCTTTTAAGATTTTGGCTGAAGAAGACAAGGTATCCTTTACATATGATAGAATTCAAACAATATGTATATAATATTAACAATAATAAACAATTTTAATTACTAATTTCTACATTACAATATTTACAATTAAAGATTACAATATTTACATTTAATATTCAATCCAATAGCCATATTGGATTAAATATTAATTGTAAATATTGTAATCTAGAAATTAGTGATTAAAATTGTTTATTATTCTTAATATATATATTGTTTGGATTATACTATGTAAAGGATACCCGTTCATTACAATTAACCTCTTCCGTCAAAGTCTTAAAAGATTCAAGTCGTTGAAAATTTTTCCTTGTTTGCTTCCTTCTGCAAAAAAAAAAAAATGCACAAAGATATTTTTTCTTAATTTTATAGAGGTTTAAATAAATATAAGAAGGAAGAATGGCGACTTATCTGATAAATTATGAGCAGTAAATAATAAAAAATTTGGTTATGTAAATATATTTTAAACCGAAATTTACGACTGTCAATGAAACTTTAAACACACACATTCGAGATGTCACGAACACGGAATCTATAGAGGTTGGAGAAATTCGCGCAATTCTGCTGGCTGGTCCGTCTATTACAGCCATTAACATGAAAATAACCGAGAAGGTAACACGTAATGCCAAAACAGAGTTGGAAGGCATTGATTGCGCGAATTGTACATACCTCGTCGTAACCGTATGTCGGATGGGAATTTTGAAAAACTTTTGTTTTTGAAAAATAAAGACTTAGAAATAAAAATGTGAGCGTTTATATATCCTTTTTCCGATCAGCGCAACATTTTATGTTTATAATTATTTTAAAACAAAACCATCTAAAAAACAATCTAGATGGATCGCTTAACCATCTCATCTTTCATCTAGATTTTTGCAAATTAAAACCATCTTCATCTCATCTAAGATGGATTTACGGATTGCCATCTCATCTCCATCTAGATGATTTTAAAACCATCTAAGCGCAACACTGAACATGTATTAATCTGTGCTTTTGTTTCAAATACTCTATTACACTCATAAGTTTTCTGAATAAAACCCTTTTGCAATTCCCCATATCTCAGACACCATGTACTATTGCGCGTCAGCACGTTACGATAACCGAGTTCACGGTTGCGAAGTAAATGCGGAACTGATGAACAATGGCGGTTAGACATCTTTGCGCAGACTGACGAAAAGATTTTCGTCAACATTTATATATATTTAAAAAATGTAGCGTTTGCACTTATGCAGCTGCAAAATTTCTGCAAAAAACACGTTCGGTGATGAAATCATTAGTGTAATTCAATATTTTTTAAAAATGCTGCGTTTGCAAGTTCCGTTTAAGATTTTATGCAAAAGACACGTCCGCGTGATGAGAACAGTAATGTAATTTGATACAAATGCGACGTTGCCAAATTGCACAGTTGAGAGATGCATTGTTGCCAAATAGATTGATATAAAACGTGAAGATTTAGACGCATCGTGTCATTAGTTATGTTATAGCCCGAATGGCTATCACTTATTTTATTAATTATTTCTTAGCAAACGGCACCGGAAATGCAAGTCTGCACATTCTTTAAACCGCGCGCGACAAAGCGTCGATCTAAGATCATAGCGCGCGAAATACCTAAATGCACTCGGCATGGCAACCGACAGCGGAAGTGCAAGATTGCACATTCTTTAATCACGCGATCGCGCCTCTAGCGCGATGAAGATTACCATATATTGTCCGATCGAAGACCAAAAGCGACATCATCAAACTCAATATAAGCGACCGCCTAATTGCCGAGCGCAGAGTCTTGTCTTGAAATCTAAAGGTAACGATACGTTACGCGCGTCGCGAGAACCGAGTCAAGTAACATCCGCGATAACGTCGCCGACCGGTTTACTCATAAGTCACGAGCGATAACTTTAAAGTATATTCATTTAACTAAATAACTGTATTAATTAAATAAAGTTACGATTACTAAAAAGAATTGTAATCTTTCGTAATAAATAATTATATGAATAAAGGGTACAACATTTGTAATCAACTATTAAATTGTTAAATAAAAAGGGTTATTTTAAATAGAAGTGTGGTGAAGTGAGTGTTTGTTCGACGACCTTTTTTACTATCCTCGTCTTTCCTCGTGGGTTCCAACCCTTTGAGCGGATCGAATCCCAAAATAATATCTTGTTGCACCGAGAGGTACAACAGTTAATCAAGCGACATGGAGCGAGATTTGACTGAGCAGGCTAACCAGCTTGGTACCAGAGAAGAGTACGTCGCGTGGGAACAGCGATGCGACGAATTTATAGAATCTTCGGAAGAACAGAGTCGGATAAAACGGCCGCGATTATCGATCGGTAGTAGACAATCAGTGATCGCCTGTATCGCACGGCTCGAAAGTTTGAAAGATTCAGTGCGCGGACGATTCGTGTACGTGGGCGCCGGATATGGACTCCGATGGCGCGAGATAGAAACGGCGTTCGAAAGCCGTATTCTAACGGGCGCGGTGATAAACTCTAATCACATCGAGCCCAGTCGATTCTTCGAAGACGCGAGTGAAATTGTGCTCGAGCGTGTGCAGTGTGTTTTACAGAGATATGACTCTATATAAAGATAAATACAGTATTTAACGGTGAATTCGTGGCGGGTGACAAACGCGCGAACAAGAGCATCGCAACCAGGAACTTTGAACTATATCGATGCACCGATCAGCGCGAGTGGTACGTGTCACGCGTCGTCGAGCCAATCCTGGCATCGCTCGAAGAGTTTCAAGAACGTGATAGTGGATGGGCTCTGTCGCGCATATTGAATTTGACTGTAAACGCGAATAAACTAAATCCTCTGCGCGCGGGATGTCATATCAAACTCCCGGAGGAAATTAAGAACAAGAGAGCGGTGATCAACGTGCAATCCAAAGACACAATGCTTGTTTCGCATGGTCGGTGGTTGCCGCTCTGCATCCAGCCCAAGAAAATGGTCACAGAAAATCTTCATATCCACACTACTCATTGATATTAAGTCTCCAAGATATTCAGTTCCCGATGACGTTGAGTCAAATTAAAAAATTTGAAAATCTCGACGACGTTTCCGTCAATGTCTACGCCATCGAGGATGAGATCGTACCGATACGACTCGCTGACCAAAAGAGGAGCAAACACGTGAACCTCTTGTACGTGGAGGATAACATCGAGGGACATTTCGCGCTGATTAAAGACCTGTCACGCCTTGTAAGCTCGCAAATTAGCAAAAAGGAGCATAAGAAATACTTTTGTGATCGGTAAGTATAATAATAATAATAATAATAATAATAATAATAATAATAATAATTTAAGAAATAGTAGAAAAATAATAAAAATAATTTTGTGCTTTTACTTTTTTATTTTTTTTTATATTTTTCAGATGCCTCCACTATTTCAGCTCGAGTGCCAAATTGGAGCTCCACAGCGTTGACTGCGGAAAACTGAATGATTGCGCGATAAGACTACCGAGCGAGGACAACAAGTGGCTCGAGTTTAAGAACCATTGCAGAAAGGAGCGCGTTCCGTTTGTAGTCTATGCCGATTTGGAATGCGCATTGGAGAAAACGGATAAGGATACAGCATCATCCACGTACACATACCAACATCACAACGTCTTCAGTATCGGGTATTACGTGTACTGCTCTTATGACGATTCACTATCAGGCTATCGATTTCACCGCGATAATAACTGCATATCATGGTTCGCGGATGAATTGAAAAATTTAACACATAGTGTGCAATCTGTAATTTCGACTAATGTTCCCATGGATTTCACGCAAGATGACTGGCGAAAATTTAACAGCGCCACACACTGTCATGTATGCGAAAAACCGTTCATGAAAGATGATACGCGGGCACGCGATTACTGCCATCTCACCGGGCGATACAGAGGTCCAGCGCACTCAAATTGTAATTTAAATTATAAGGATTCGCGTTGCATACCCGTAGTCTTTCACAATTCGGTTACGACGCTTCATTATCAAAGAAATTGCAACCGCGTACAACGGAAATATAGATTTATTACCGATAACTAAAGAAAAATACATTTCATTCACTAAACACGTTGATGATACTATAAATGATAAAAAAATTGTATACAATTACGATTCATAGATTCATACAGATTTCTCGCTTCTAGTTTAGACAAATTATCATCTTTTCTTAGTGTTACGTCCAAGCCCCAGGATTCTTCATTGCATAGGAAATTTTAAGGATTGGGGAGTGGGCATGGGAAGACGCAACTGACACCGCTCTTGTGGCAAACGCTTCAAGACGCGTGCCACAAGTCGGAGACGCAATAAGGTCACAGATGTGGGTCAACGTCAGCGTGCGACGCTATTACCCAGTCCTGCGACTGTGTCTCCGTCGGTCCCCTTTTAGATCAAGGAACTTAATCCTTTTGATCAGGGATCGGACAGTGCGACTTAGTGGGATAAGAAATGAGTCGAGGGAAGTTCTGAATAAATTACAGGAATTTAAACGTAAAATAAGATTTTTATTTTTAATGCATGGTGAACAATTTAAAAATAAACTATTAGTTAATCGATCAATACGAGCTTAACATTTCTATGAATTATTTTTAATATTTTTACACGTTTTTAATCATAAGGTACGGCTTGTATGTGTATGATGTAGATGGTTCTGATGAGGGAAAGGGAGATTGAGCATCGAGATATTCCTCTAATTCGAGGTATAACTCGTTATTAGAAATATCTGGTTCGAAAGGAACGGGGGAATATGAAATTGGAATTAGAGGAGGAAAAGAGAGTGATGTAGAGTCTGGAAGGGGAAGAGTCTCGGTTTCGGTCAAGTCTATGACCGGTATACTGTTCGTTGTTGTCTGTGGTTGTATTTCGTTATTGTTTGTTGGTGTTCTGATATTCGCTGGTACTTGATAAGTCTCGTTTGGGGAGGTTCTTGATTGAACCCTTGTTACGGTTGGAACTCTCAGCCGGCGCAAACGTTCAATCCTGCTTCGCCTCCCACGTCCCGCTCGATGTTTATTATTCCGGACCATCTACCATTAGGACCATCCCTCATTAGGGAAATTTAAACAAGAAAAGAAGAATCCAAGAAGAGAAAGAGAGAGAGAGAGAGAGAGAGAGAATAGAAGGAAAGCAAGAATGAAAGAGAGAAGAAAGAAAGCATAAAGAACAGGGAAAGTAAATCGCTTGAGGCGTCAGACGCTAAGCAATTCAGAAAATAAAGGAAAAGAGAGAATCGCTTGAGGCGTCAGACGCTGAAGCAATTCAGAAATAAAGAGTAAGGAAAGTAAATCGCTTGAGGCGTCAGACGCTAAGCAATTCAGAAAATAAAGGAAAGGAGAGAATCATATACGAAGAAAGAAAGGGAAGAGAGAAAGATTGTAGATGGTCGAATAATAAAAGAACAACAACAAAAATTTACTTCTTACTTTTAGGATGAATGAGGTGTTAACAGATGGCTACCAGAGTCTCTCGAAGATCGGGGCCTACGATGGAGCAGGATCCTGGACTGGCTGGATGTAGTCGCTGCTTTGATCACAGGAACTCCGAAATTTTATAAATGTCACACACGAATTACTGAGTGCGAAAGTTCTATTGAGACTGGTTTTAAATGTAATATCTAAACTGTCAAGGACCTGATCCGCACTATTAGAACTAAGGAAGCGAAGTGTTTTTCGTAGTCTCGCGGCTTCGTATTTATACTTGCGGAGGGCAATATGACCTTCTTTGTTTGCGAGAATCAAATTTTGGGAGTAGGAATGATTTAGGTCAAATGTGTGCTGATGTATCGAAGATTTAAATAGTTTTATCTTGAACCGGAAACGCGTGTGCAGTATCGAACGCTGACCTATAAGCTTCTTATAGGATCTATGAGTGGCGGTTGGTCTTTTAACTTCGCGACGCGGCCAGCTGTAGCGTCTGGTAGCTGAATTTGTTAATGAAAAAAATTTCTTTAATCATCTAATAGTTGTCGATATCTGCTCACCCGTTTTTCTTAAAATTTGAAGTAAGAAGCAAGAAGAAACGATATTATTTGTTTAGGTTACCTCGTACTCCTTATTACACGTAGTTTCGTTAATATACTTGTTATCTATCTAACGTTCCACGAAAGAAAAGAATCGTGAAGTCCTCCGGACGTAACATTAGCAAAGATAAGCTGCGGGTATTGCGCCTCGAATTTTCTCATTTATCAGATGAAAATTTTAATCTTTTAACTCGAAAAGGTGTCTTTCCGTACGAGTATATTGATTGCAGTGAAAAATTGAATGAATCATGCTTGCCGCCTCGCGAGTCGTTTTACAGTTCATTAACGGACGACACGGTATCCGAGAGCGATTACGCGCACGCCGTCAACGTGTGGCAGCGGTTCTCCATCCAAACGCTCGGCGAATATAGCGATCTGTATCTAAAAACGGATGTATTGTTGTTGGCCGATGTCTTTGAAAATTTCCGCGACAGTTGCGTCGCGAGTTACGGGCTTGACCCCGCGTACTATTATACCTTACCCGGCTTCACATGGGATGCCATGTTAAAGCATACAAGTGTAAAATTTGAATTGCTCACAGATATTGACATGGTCATGTTTGTCGAGCGCAGTATACGCGGTGGTCTGAGCCAGTGCTCAAACAGGTACGCGCGAGCCAATAACAAATACATGCCGTCGTACGACTCATCGAAACAGTCATCGTATTTAATGTACTATGACGTCAACAACCTCTCTGGCTGGGCAATGTGTCAACCATTGCTATACGCCGACTTTCGATGGGTCGACGATGTGCAAAATTTTGATTTTACAACCATCGCGCTAGATTCACCGACAGGATATATCCTCGAGGTGGATTTGGAGTACCCACAACAACTCCACGACGCGCACACAGACCTACCGTTCTGTCCGATGCGAGAGAAACCACCAGGCAAGCGCGATGACAAGCTTCTCGCGACGTTATGCGATAAACAACGTTACGTGATTCATTATCGCAACCTGCAGCAGTGTACTCGTCACGGCCTCCGTATCGCAAAGGTTCACCGTATATTACAACCTCGCAAATTAAAAAACCCAACAATTTAAACCTTTGAAAGCTAACCGCAAAAATTTGAACGTTTCTAAATTAAAACAATTATCTAACCACAAAACAAAAGACCCAATAAATTTCAACCTTTGAAAATTAACCCCAAACATTTGAACCTTTCTAAATTAAAATGATTATCTAATAATGTAACCTAATAATTTAAACCTTTAATACTTTAAATGATATTATCTAATATAATATATTACCACGAAAAGTAACTAATAGATCATTCAAGGTGCAAATTCAAAATGAACATACATACATATAAGTAAAACAGATTACAATTTGCATATTACAGTTATCTAAAAAATTTCTGCAATATGTTATTCTTAGTGCACAAAATATAAAAGTCGGTTATTGAGATTTGATTTGAAATTTTTAATTTATACTAGCTCGTGCAATGAAAAATAATTGCTAGTAGTTTTTTTGTAGTTCGGCAATGACTGTGAATCGCTTTGGATACATTTTATCTCATTTACTCCTGAATAATTCTAGTAAAGAACCGAAAAGAGGTGATAAAAATTATGATAAATTGTACAAAGTACGTCCATTATTGGACATATTAACACAGACTTTTCAAGAATGTTGGCTACCAATGCAACACCAGGCCATCGATGAAAGTATGATAAAATTCAAGGGGCGGAGTTCAATGAAGCAATATATGCCGAATAAGTCCATAAAGCGTGGTTACAAAATTTGGGTTTGTGCTGACGAGTCTGGTTTTGTTTCTCAATTTCAATTATACACTGGAAAAGTCATTGAAAAAAAAGAAACAAACTTAGGTGCCCGTGTTGTATTAGATTTGACGAGACAACTTGTAGGAACGCATTATCATATATATTTTGATAATTATTTTACAGGTTATGAATTACTGATATCTCTGAAAAAACAAAATATTTTAGCATGTGATACTGTCAGACAAAATCGAAAAAATTTGCCGAAAAATCATACACTTGATAAAGACATGAAAAGAGGTGATTTCGATTTTCGAACATCTTCAGATGGCATAGGTTGGGTGAAATGGAAAGATAGCAAAGTGGTTTATGTTTTATCGAATTTTCACGATTCTTCTGAATCTTCTGAAGTTTACCGTACTCAAAAAGATGGTTCAAGTTCTGTCATTCGGTGTCCCATGATGTTGAAAGATTATAATACACATATGGGATATGTAGACAAGGCTGACATGCTGAAGTCGCTGTATAAAATTGATAGAAAATCAAAAAAGTGGTGGCACAGGATTTTTTGGCATTTTTTAGATGTTGCTGTAACAAATGCATTTATAATATACAAGGAAAAAGGTAATCATGATCTTCTATTGAAAACATATAGATTAGCAATTGTAGATGCATTGATTGGGTACAAAATGCCTAATAAGAAAGGTCGGAAAACTTTACAATCAAATTCTACAGGACATAAAGCCAACATATCTAATGAAAAACGTTTCTCATTACAACCTCACTTACCGATTACAAAGCCAAGCAAACGTAGCCGTTGTACATTTTGTAGCAACAAAACTAATGACAAAAGGACAATTTGGTATTGCAACACTTGCGATGTTGCATTATGTCTAAATGCTGACAGAAATTGCTTCTTGGAATACCATTAACCCTAACATTTTATTATAAAAGTAAAAAAAAAATTGAAACATAAAAAAAAGAAAATAACAGCAAAAAATAAAAAAAAAATTTTTTAAATGCAAAAAGCAAAAAAAAAATAAAAAAATTCAAAAAAGCAAAAAAATAAATGGAGACAATAACCGCCATGTCCCCGTTCGTGTCTCTGGGCTTGGCTGAGAGCGGTTCTAATAAACTTTGAAACATTTAATTTTGAATATCACTGCTCAGATTCGTAATCTGCGACCTCGAAAAACCCCAAAGACCAAATTTGTTGTGATCGAATAACTTTTCGCATTCTGGTCCGCCATTTTGGATTCGCCATTTTGGACCCGCCATTTTGAATTTTGAAAATCTGAGGGCAGATTCGTAATCAGCGACCTCGAAAACCCTTGTATACACGTGCTCAACTGTGTATGTACAGTTCTTCTATAATACATGCATTAATTGTACATAATGGATTTTTTAAAATTACGAATTATAACATGCTTGTTAATATAATAGTTGAAGGAATATATACAAAATTGCACGTAAATGTATGTCTTGATGTCTAAAAAGCGTAGAAAATGGAAACCAAAAAGGTGGGATCTCAGAGTCCCGCCGTGCCTGAAAGGGTTAACGCGTCAATTTTAGAACAACATATTTATTTTTTATTCGTTAACGCGATCGCATAACAGCAAAAGCTAGACGGAGGCGATTCAAAAATCAACCGAAAGTTGCATTGTTCCCCTCACCGCTCCGCGTGCAGTCGAATGGCATTGTTGTGTGCGCAGAGCGGTGAGGTGAGGGGAACAGCAAAAGCTGGACGAAGGCCAGCTTTGGTGAAGGTGCGAGTGAAAGGTTAGAGAGAATATTAAAAAGTTTTAATATCGAAAGAGATCGAAATACGGCGAAAGAGAAGGTTGGTGAGAGTGGGTAGAGGGGGAGGGGGAGGGGCGGATGGAGGAAGTCCGGTGGGCCGAAGATGGTGGAGGTGCGAGTGAAAGGTGAGAAAAAATGTTAAAAAGTTGTAATAACTAAAAAAGTGAAATATGGCGAAAGAAAGGAGCGGCGATAGAGGATGTCAAAAAGTTGTAATAACGAAAAAGAGTGAATTACAGCGGAAGAGAGGGGTGGTGGGGGTTGGTGGTGGGGCAGGGGGTGAGGCGAGTGGAGGAGGTCCGGTGGGCTAAAGATGGTGGAGGTGCGAGTGAAAGGTAAAAGAGAATATTAAAAAGTAACATTTCACTATCCGTCAAATAACAATATATTTAAATTCGGACGGACAGACACACAGAGAAGGAGACGTTTCTTAATTTTTCATTAAAATCATCACTTTTCGACCGCTTGTATCTCCAGAACGGCTTGACCGATTTAAAATTTTTTTGTCTCGAATTACTCGTGGCGATGCTGCCTTTCAGGACATATGACATTCAATTCAAAATTTTTTATATTTTAGTAGTTATGCATCTCCCAAAAATGGACTTTGCTGGCTCGGGATAAGTGTGTTGTACCTCTCGGTGCAACAAGATATTATTTTGGGATTCGATCCGCTCAAAGGGTTGGAACCCACGAGGAAAACGAGGAAAGTGGTCAAGGTCGTAGAACAAACACTCACTGCACCACACTTTTATTAAAATAACCCCTTTTATTTATTATAACACTTACAATTTCGAGTGGTTATTACCACTGATTACATTTAACCTTTTATGTAATAGTGTTACGTCCAAGCTCCGATTCCGGGAGGAGCTGCGGAAGGGCGCAACGAACTCTGCCCGAGATTCGGTCACGCTCGATCCCCAAATTTCGGAAGGGGCAACGGAGGAGCGTCACCGAGTTCGGGCTCTCGCAGGTACACACCGTGGAGTGTCCTGCGAGTCGATCGTACCTTTAAATGCTCCGGAAAATGGGTCAGTGTCTCGAAAGAGACACTATGACGCCTTTTTCCGAGAGCGGTCACGATCGTTGGTCCTTTAATTTAGGTCAGGGAACTTAATCCCTTTTACCTGGGAGTGGACCTGTGCGATCTAACGGGAATGGATGAAGGAATACGAGAAAGGGTTTAAGAAATTAAATTAAAACGGGTTTTGCATTTTAAAATTAAATTTCTTACGCATTTATTAATTACGATTATAAAATATATTAGCATTATAATTAAGTGAGTACAACGTAAGCATAACACAAGTACGTAAAAATATAATTACTAATTATGAGTATATAAAAAAAAAAAGAAAAATTACAAAAATAAAAACTACCAAAATATAAGCACAAAAAGAAATAGTAAAAATTATAACTATCGTGTTTGTGTGTGTGTGTAAGAGTGAGACGGGAGAGGAGTTAAGAAAAGTGCCTTTGGCAGGAACAGGGGACTGCGGGTCGGATAGCGTTCATACGAACGAGAAAGGGGATGGGGATCCCGGGAATGTACACGCGCGATGATCTCATGTTGTGAGATGAGATCTGCGAGATCAGGGGGAGGAAACGTCTGTCCAGGGAAGGAGCTGGTGACGGGGGGAGGAAGAGAAGTCTGTGGGGGAAAGGAGGTGGTTATGGGAGGAAGAGAAGTTTGTGGGGGAAAGGGGGTGGTGAAGGGAGGAAGAGAAGGCTGTGGGGGAAAGGAGGTGGTTACGGGAGGAAGAGAAGTTTGTGGGGTAAAGGAGGAGGTAAAGGGAGGAAGATAAGTCTGTGGGGGAAAGGAGGTGGTGACAGGAGGAAGAAGAGATTGTTCGGGAAAAGAGGAAGTGGTGACGCGAGGAAGAAGAGTTTGTTCTGAGAGAGAGGAGGTGGTGACGGGAGGAGAAAGAATTTGTTCGTCGAAAGAGGAGGTGGTGACGGGGGAAGGTGAATGGGGTTCTATGAATGGAGGAGTGGGAATCTCGTCCAGGGAAAGGGGAGGAAATCTCTCGTGCATTGGGAGAGGGGAAATCGAGGGGAAATCAAGGGGAGTTAGAAGCGGGAAATTGGTGAGGTCGAGGGGAAACTCCGAGGAATCAACGGGGGAGTAGGAAGGTTCCGGATACTGTACGAGTGTAGGTGTGAGTGTACGTGTGTCCGTGGCGGGCTGAGCGGAGGGAGGCGTAACGATAACTGAC
>NW_017275032.1:18245-34645 GCF_001594065.2 Cyphomyrmex costatus | reverse complement strand
TGAATTTAATTAAAAGAATAATACTCGGGTTAAAGTCCTTAGACCGGTCGGCGACACTCGTTATCGCGGATGTAATATGACTCGGTTCTCGCGACGCGCGTAACGTATCGTTACGTTTAGATGTATGACAAGACTCTCTCGCCGGTCCTTAGACCGCCGAATATATAGACGTCGCGGTGTCATCGAACTAGCGGCATGCGTGCCGTCTGCAATGCGGACTTCGTCCTCTTGCATTTCGGCAGTTCGTTGTCCTGTCGAAATGCAAGATTTGCTTTTTAGTAATAATTGTTCGATGTGCGTGCGGTCATTGCTTGCGTTCGATCAGTGATCGCTGTCCGCACGCGCTATGGAATTTGCAGCCCTGCATTTCTGCAAGTCGTTGCTATGCCGAAATGCAAAGGTTGCTTCGCGGTAATAATCTTGCATTTTCGCCAGCTCGTTGCTAGGCTAAAATGCGAGACTTAATTGTAGTAGCACTCGCGGGCTACAACAAGAGACTTGTAGCGTCTCTCAGTTTTTGAACATGGCCGGAGACGCTACCGAATCTCCTGATTCACACAATCTCCATGGCTTCGTGATTACATCGAATTAAACACAAAATTTAGAACATTGGCAAAAAATGATTTTGAGAAAAATTTATACAAACTTATGAATAACGCGGTATTTGGTAAAACCATGGAGAAAGTGCGCGATCGCGTTGATGTAAAATTAGTAACAAAATGGGAAGGCAGATACGGTGCCGAAACAATGATCACGAAACTCAACTTTTACAGTCGTCTACGTCTTCTCAGAGAATCTGGTCGCGATAGAGCTGCGTAAATTCGAGGTGAAGTTTGACAAACCGATATACGTGGGTATGTGCATCCTTGATATATCTAAAACGTGTTTGTATGAATTTCACCACGAATATATAGCACCGTTATTTCGCGAAAAATGTAAAATTATGTATACTGACACTGATCTCATATATCATGTGGAATGTGATGATGTATATGAAATTATAAAACGAGATATCGATAGATTTGACACTAGCGATTACTCTATTGACAACCCGTACAATATTCCGCTCGCGAATAAAAAAGTTCTTGGTCTTGTGAAAGACGAGAACAACGGTGCCATCATGACTGAATTCGTCGGGCTTAGAGCGAAAATGTATGCTTTACGTGTACAAGGAAAGAAGGATAGGAAAAAGGCAAAGAGTGTCAAAAGTAACGTTGTGGCAAGATCCATAACTTTTGATGATTACACGCGATGCTTAAACGACGCTATTGAAACTACGCGCAGACAATCGTGCATCAGATCGAAATTGTACGAGGTGTATATGATATCGGAAACAAAAATTGCTCTAAGTCTACACGATGATAAGCGGTATATCGTATCAGGTTCTACTGACACGCTCCCATGGGGACACTACCGGGTAAATAAAACATATCTTGTACGAATAATAATAATATTTAATATGTATAACGTGTATAAAATGTATAATATATGTAATATATCATATGTAATATATAATATGTAATATATCATATGTAATATATAATATATGTAAATATATTTGTAAAGGTCATTTAATATACTTTAATGTATAATATATAATTTATATAATGTGTAATTTTTATAATGTATAATGTATAATTTATAATTTTATAGTACATTATCTTTATGAATCCACGAATTGTGTGATTTGTCAAGTCCCAACCATTTCACATAAACCTCGTTTCCCCTTTTGCGCAACACTTTTTCAACTAGGTATACGTCGGGATTAGCGACACGATGCAGTTCGTATTCGTAGAATCCTCCAGCTATGAGCTCTCCGCGGGAATCCTCCAACAGATACGTCACTGGATTAGTTTGCTGCACTTTGATAATTTTAAAGAGCTCCGTGATCCAATTCGGTGTGCAACCTTTTTCAAATATTGTCTTGAATTTGCTCACGCGTACCGTATCGCCTACTTTGAATTTTGCGGAACCCGCGATCTTTATCGCACTATACACCGTACCCAGGAGTCTTTCGGCGATCGCGGGAGTTACGTCAGCGGGTCGCATGCCGATAGTGCGATGCTTCCGCGCGTTGTAATTCGACACAAGACGCGGCAGCATTTCGATCCATTTATAGTTTCCGTTGTATGTAAACTGTTTCCACATGTCATTCTTCAATGTACGATTGAATCGTTCGACGACCAATGCCTTCATTACGGAATACGTAGAATAATGATTGATGTTGTGCTTCTTCAAGAGTTTCTGCACATCCGAGTTGTAAAATTCTTTTCCTTTGTCAGTCTGCAAATTTTTCGGACATCTTCGGTCATCTCGAATTATCTTTGCAATTGCCCGCGTCACCTCGTTCCCGCTCTTGGCTTTGAGCGGCATGGCCCATGCATGCTTACTCAGCACGTCGATGACAGTGAGAATGTAGTGATAACCTCTGTTGAAGCGCGTACACGGACGCATCTCGACTACATCCGCCTGCCACAGGTCATTGTATCCGTGTACTATGACGCTTCTTCTTCTTCTTATTTAGTTAATGGCACCCGCCTCCAAATAATAGGTAGGTCGATACGGCCAGATCACGTCTCAAATGAAAATCGTATTAAAATGGCGGGCGAACGGATGATGCAATGCCCGCGAGAATGGCGTTGCTCGACCGGTATCTGGGCGCCTGCATCTACGACGTCGTCACGTCGCAATAACGCGCGTCATGAGAGCTCGAGTCGTTGAGGGGTGCAAGATGACGAGCAATCGAGACGAGCTTAACCGCGGACACGCACCGTGTAATTCTAACTTATGGCACCACGCCTTCCAATAATGGAAAAGGTCGATACTGCCAGATCACGTCTTTAATAAAAATCGTAAAAATATATGTAAACGAACTAATTAGGATAATACAATGCACATTCAAAGTCGGCAACACTTTCAAAAATATACGGTAGAAAGCACCCGACCGAGACGCGTCCGCCGCGGCCGAGTGGTTCGTCAGAACTGGTGTACTATGACGCGTCTTCGCGGAAAATTTCTTCTCGCCGGAGCGTGTAATTCCTCAACCAGCGATCGTTTCTCAGACATTCTTCACTTCTCGAATCTTCTTATCAAATTCATTTAATATAATTTGCACGTTATTCTGGAATGATGTTATCTTTCTTTCAATTTCATCAAGATGATCTTTCAAATCTTGAACACTGCTGCACGTATCGATTGTTTGCTGCGTCAGTATCATTCACTGGTAGCGCTAAACGTCGAATCTTACGCGACTTTGCGTCAAAGTCGGCTGCAACTCGGCAAAGAGCATTATCGCGAACGTAATTTCTGAACAATCCACGCTACTGATAGTGCGATTCGCTTCCTCCTCCGAGCGACAGTCCAAACTTGTTGATCGACATTTCGATGTCGATTGATCGATGTGTATAGATCGTGATCAATTTATAATCAGTCCGGCTTCGCGAAGTTCTTCGATAATCGATAGAAACTCGTTGTCGTGGCCGTTGTGACCTGCCTGACGCGAGACTTCGAGCAATCGGAGACGGTCTACAAGTTCGTTGGGATTGTCCCAATGTACGTAATCAATCCTGTTGTCGGTTAATGACATGGCGCATGGCAAATCGAATTTTTTCTTTATACCGGTCTTTTTACCCAACACCAATGGTGCGACGATGTTCTTGTACTTGTGTCCCTTGTTACCTAGTACTTGATTACCAGCGTTATGACCACGCAGATAAGCGTTTGTTGTCAACAGAATGCTCTTGTAAGTCTGTACATCGTCATCAGTGGATATACTTTCGTTGAGAAATTTCATAAAGATCAATTCGTACAATCCCGGTATTCCATCTATAATTATGTCGTATCTTTTTCCATCTATAATTATGTCGTCGTTTTTGCTTAAGGTGATGTGTTTGTCACCGAGCATCGTTGCCATCGTTCCCTCGTCGCTAAAGTAGACTCCATACACGACGTCTATGTTGACGGCTTTCTTAACGCTCAAGACCGATTTCAGATATTTCTGTCCCAACGGACCATAGTTTGCATGCAGTTTTTCTTGCCCCTCGGATGTTTGAAGCATATGTCGGATGGATGTTACGAGCGGTTCATTGGCAATCTCGAATACTTCTTCGACGGATGGAGCGTGATCGTACGATAACTCCCGCGATTCTGTTATTTCAGACATTTCGTTCGAAGTAGATGGTACAGTTTTCGTTCTATTCAACGCTGATTTCACAGGTGTGGAAGCCTGTATAGGACTATCGTACGAAGCGTTCGGTCGTTTTCGCTTCGGTTTCGGTTCCTCGTCTTCTTCCGAAAAGAATGCTTCAGTCTTGATAGGATCCTTGGATGATTCAACAGTGTTTATCCTTGGACGATTCAACAGTGTTTTCAACAATTTGTTTCAACGGTTCGGTAATAGGTTTAAAGTGTCTCTCCAACGCGATCTCCTCCTCCATTTTACCAGTCTTCAAAGCGCGATACTTTTTACGAATTGAATCGCTCGTTTTCGCAATCTCCATGGCTATCTTCTCATGATCTTTGTTGCTATCCATGTTGCACAGTCAGCGTATCGATGACAACTAATCGCTTCACTGTACCGCAAAATCATTAAATCCTTTTCTGTATCGTCCATTAGCAAGCGCACTGTCCTTATCAATTACGAGAAATCCATACTTTTGCTGCCAACATTTACGACACAAATCGCAGAAATTTTCGTATGGCATGTCGGTATTGACCTGATCGTTGTACACGCGTTTCAGATTTGTGCCATCCTGCTTAAACAGAATCAACAGATTTGCATTGTCACGTATAAGATGCTTCGGTATCTTTGTATAAGTCTGACAGAAATAAAAGCAGTCAACGTTCGCGTGGCGACCCATTGCAAAGTACTCCCTTATCGCGTCTTGCTTGTCGCATGCCACGTCATCAAAGATAAAGATTGAATTCGGAAGCGCCTCGCTCGGCGGAATAACCTCGCTGTTATTGGAGAATGTAAAATAGTTTATTTCTTCGATCTGTGCTAATAAATTTTCGAAATATCGAATTTGGTTGTTGCAGAGATTTCAAATAAACGTATACGTTTTCGAAGCGTACACCGTTCGGGCTCTCCAACAAACTTATCAGTACATTCGTCTTGCCGCAATTCGACGGGCCGCAAATGATTGCGCGAATAGAACTCGGCAGCATGTTGCCATACTTGCGCATCTCTTTATTGGTTTGCACTTTACCGTCGAGATTCGTCACTTTGATAGACTGCGACTGGTGCACGAACCGCATATTTTCGCGTTACACAAGAAACTGGAAAATATGTCGCGAGCGGGCCTATTTATAGAGCTACGTAGAGCGTAATCGCTCAGTAATCAAAATGTTTCTCATCGTGTCGAATGATTTAACCTCCAAAGAATTGGAATATATACCGAAAATTGTTTTACTGCGAGAGTTTGAGAATTGTATAGATCTGCTGTGGGATAGACTACCTGAGCATATACGAGCCGATTCAGAGGTACAGCGACACCATCGGTGTCTGAAGCATTACAATTTGCCGAGTCATCAAACGCATATCGACGGTCCAGCGCCGTTGATAAAGAATTGTAGCGAATGCCGTCGAGAGGCAGCGGTTTGTTAAATAAAGCGATAAACGCGCTTCCTTTCGAACTGCACATTCCCGGTTACCAGTTTTGTGGACCGGAGACGCGTTTGGAGAAACGATTAGCTAGAGGCGACAGAGGTATTAATCCATTGGACACGGCGTGTCGCGAACACGATATAGCGTATTCGCACAGCAACGGTCTCACTGAACGGCACGCGGCTGATAATATACTCGCTGAAAAGGCGCGGAAACACATTACCGCAGAGATTCGTCTCTCACAGAGAGAGCCGCCGCCACAGCTGTTTGGGCGGCTATGAAGGCTAAAACAAAGATGGGTATGGGCCTGAAAACAAAGAGGCGAAAGAGGATATTTCCGATAGCGAAACGCGGAGGTATCCTGCGCCCGTTCTTCCGCTGCTGGGCGTTCTCGGGTTATTGGTCGGCGGAGCGGGAGCCGCCAAGGCTGTAAATGATAGCAGAGCAGCGGAGCGTCAGCTGGAAGAAATGCAACGTCATAATCGCGTCATGGAAGGTCACGGTGTTTATCTCGCTCCCTACAAGCGTGGACGAGGAGTAGTAAAGAGAAAAAAAAATGTCGATGAGACGTTAAAAATACCAACGGGTGTAACTACCAACTTGCAACTTGCAAAACGTATGCGCATTCCATATTTCAGAGGTGTCTACATGCGTACGACATTACCGGTGGAAGGAGTACGTCGAAACGAGAGCGGTATCGTCAATCTAGATAACGCTGAAGGACCCGGTACGCATTGGGTAGCGTACGCGAAAAATGGGAATTGTGTCATATATTTCGATAGTTTTGGCAACCTTCGGCCGCCGAAGGAACTCGAGCGATATCTAACAAACTGTGTAATCCAGTACAATCGCAGGCCTTATCAACGTTACAATCAGAGCAATTGCGGACAGTTGTGTCTACAGTTTCTACGGACGAGTGATAAACAATTTAAAGACTGACATTGCGCGGTTTAACTCAGTATTCATTCAAACATGTCGCTGACGTTTACGCTGACGGGCAAAAGTAGTGTTCTAGCCGTGAGCTATTTTCCATCGGTAGATTTGAGCGACGATGATTAGCTCAGTCTGATTGACTTTGAAACGTACTACACTCTAGCCAATGTAAATTCGATAAACAACAAGTTTTACTTTGACAATGATGAAATTGACATTCCCGAAGGATCGTACGAACTGCGCGATATAGAGCGGTATTTGAAGCGTGAAATTTCACGTGACGGAAAGCGCAAGAAGGATGACGAGTATCCACTTGTGATTCACGCCAATAACAATACGATGAAGAGCGAGATTAAATGCGCCTATTCGATAAATTTCACCAAACCTTCCAACATTGGACCGCTATTGGGATTTTCATCGAATTGCATGCTCGAACCGCAACAGTAGTGTTATGTATGAATATGTTTTTGTATATCGTAATCGTAATATTTCGTTTAGCAATAGTTACTTATTTCGTACGAACGCACTTATGTAAAACGCGCTTTATATCTCAACCAATCACGAACAAGTTTCCGCCGAACACACTCTCTCTATCGTTCGTAGCTCGTACTTCTGTACCTTCCGTTCCCGCTACTTCTTGTAACGTAACGATCTCGCACACAACAACCGTGCCAGAAATAAAGTGCTCATTAACATTATATTCTTTTCATTGTCTCACCGAACCTCCCACGCTTAAATAACCACGCCCAAACACAAAAAGTGGCATGAGTCGGACGTGCCGATAAATATCATCAACGTAAACATCATTCGTATCGAGTGCAACGTGACCGCGGGTGCGTACAGCAACGACAAGTGCGTGCACATGATACACGAGTTTTCACCGATTGTTCCACCAGGATATAAGATATCGGAAAGGCCGACGCAGATCATTTACCTTCCGATCGTCGTACGGAGCATTACGGATCTAACGATTCGCGTGGTGGATCAAGACGGCCGATTGCTCGATTTTCGTGGAGAGGAGATTACCGTTAGATTGCATGTACGAAGACGATGGCGCTAACGTGAGATGCTTGTGCTGAATGAAAAACCAAAACAGACGAGAGATTTCATCTAGAAAAAAACTCACTGCGTCCAACGTTGCATTTTTAAAGTCGTTGGGTTTTATCGTACGAAATGGTTGATATCTTAAATATTGCTGGTGAGCCGATCTTTGACCATCGCATCGTCAAGTTTGAAGTTCATACGTACAATCCATACGCCGATACGACATTTGGACATAGCGACGAGATACGAATACCCATACAGTAGCAGGATTTATACACGTTGCGAAAGTTTTCTCTACATTGAAGGAAGATTGACTGTGAAGAAGAGGAACGATGAGACGCCAACAACGCTTGGAAATAATTGCATAGCGTCAAACGCGTGATTGTCAACGTTCGCCATGAATTGATTTTGATACGAGCGCGCAGCGATAACAATTGTATACTGGGAAATTCTGCGACGGAGCCGGAGGTTGAACTGATCAAAGTGCAATGGCGGATGCCTCATGTTATGCTAAACGAGATCAATAAACTATCAATGCTGCGAGCATTGGAAAGTGGACGTTATCTCAGTATGAGTTTTCGCTCATGGGATCTGTATGAGTATCCTCTGTTACAGAGTACGACGAAACATTCATGGGCTGTCAAAACGGCGACTCAACTCGAGAAGCCGCGTTACGTTATCTTTGCTCTTCAGATCGGTCAAAAGAATATCATGTCTCAAGATGCGAGCGTGTTTGATGATTGTAAATTGAGTAATGTGAAGCTTTATCTCAATTCAGAGTTTTATCCGTACGGTGATTTGAATCTCGATTTCGACCAAAAGAGATACGCTCTCCTGTTTGATATGTACACGCGTTTTCGTAAAGCATATTATGGAATCGACTGCTTCGAAACGCTGCTCAATGTACTCTCGTTTATCGAGAAAGGACCGTTTACGGTCATTGACTGCTCGCGACAAAACGAATCCGTCAAGAGCGCTACCGTGGATGTACGAATAGAATTTGACTGCAAGGAGAATGTACCCGCCAATACTACCGCCTATTTCCTCATCATACACGATCGTGTTATCGAATACTGCCTGCTGTCCAACGTAGTGCGCAAGATTATGTAAATTGCACCGTCAGTAATTATCTTCAATTTAAGAGAGATTAGCACTGACATGAGTGCAGTTTCACATAAATGCTCGTCATGATCATACCAACGTTTGTGGATCTACAAGGATTCGTCGTGGACAAGAAATTTATCGTCAAGGAAGTAGCAGTGCTGAGAAGAGGAACTGTTATCACACACCACATTTTTTCATGCCTATGCCATGAAATTTACTGACAAGATCCGATAAATCTTGCGCTTCCTGGTTGAGTGCTTATTACCATGGATTGCGATGGGAAGATAAGATGGTCCCGTACAGCATGGCGAAACGTCTAATCACAGAGGCTGTAATAGAAGACGATAAAGCTCTCGTATATGTAAAAGGACTTAAAAAACGACAATGACTACCCCATATACTCGACTGCGATAATGTAGTCGTTGAAACTCTAGATGCGCATTACGAAGATGTAGAATCCCTACGTAATATAGATGCATGTAATACGATACGGTGTGGAAGACACGCTAAGAATTGTGCTTTGCAAAATGTATTTAAAATATTCAACTGGTGGTCGCAACACTATAAATAATGTATGATTTTTAAATAAAAAATGTGTTACATTAATACGTTTATTTCCGTTACCCGTATCACCCATATGATAGATATAAGTCAAAAGTAGACTGGTAACTTTACAGTGTACCGATAGCGGTTCAATAGCTGTCTGATAGCTGTTTACAGTATACCGATAGCTGTTCAATAGCTGTTCAATAGCTGTTCGATAGCTGTTCTATAGCTGTTTAATATACGCATAATATATGCTTCAATGCTGCAATGGATAAAATGCTCAAGTTTCTTTATGGATTCGTTCGAGCGCGATGTCTTCTCGTATACTTTTTAGCTGAGGTATACTTTTGATTAAGATGATATATCTTTAACCGAGGCATTGCACTTTTGCACGTGATACTTTGGATGAATAATGATGTCATATTGTCACGTACATCTTTAGTATAAATGCTCACACAATCTCGAGGTCTGTCAGTCTATTAAACGCTATTCTATCAGTTCAGTCAATTACGTATCTACAAAAGAAAAGGAAAAATGAAGAACATCAATAATTTGATTAACAATATTACTAATATCCATATGAACAGGCTGATCTGATTAAAATTAAAAGTGAGAAATTGGTGATGTGTGGACGCAATCTCCAAAGAGCTGTGGCATGTGCTGGGCAGCGAACACCAGATACGCTGTATGTAAATATAGATCTCAGTGCGGATAATCAGCTGCTAGGAAGAATGTAAGTGTTAAAGAATTAATTCATTAATTGATTAATATTCGAGCTATTCGATTCTGTTTGACCTGTTAGTTATGACTGATATAATTTATTAATTTTTTCTCTTCCTATTGAGTTGATATATTTTCGATTGATTCGAATTATTGACTTTATATTTATATTTATATATTTGTATTCTTTTGTTCCAGACATGACACAGTTAATATATTTGGAAAAGTGAATAAATTGCTTGATATTTTACTAGCATCAGCAAAAAAAAGTGAAAACGATATCAAAGCGTCAGCCGAAAGGAAACGAAAATTGAACGATAACGATGATGAGAGTAAAGAGTTCAATAATGATGATGATGATGATGATGATGATGATGAAGAAATTTCTTTTATGTTAAAGCGTAGAGCTATAAATTAGCATTTTTAAAAATTTTGATATATATACTATATATGTAGTAATCTTAAGTGCGTGAGAAAGAGAAAAGTTATCTTTTATTACTATTAATTAGATTTAAGTAAGAGCGCCACGCCGAGCGATCCCGAGCGCGGGATATGATGACATATGACCAAAGCATCCAATGAGATGCTGACAAGAAGCGGGAAAATTATTATTGTAATATGGCGGAGAAGAGTCGCGTGTGCCGTGTGGTAAAGGAATAAAGTATGTAAATCTGAGAACATTGTATATCCTTCCCACCCTTAGTCGATTCTCTACAATTTAAAATATATATGTGAGTCTATATCACAGTATTCTTATTTATTCACCTTCCATCCATCCTTCGCGCGGTATCGCGTTACATTGCGACAGCGTTATCGCGTGCGACATCATCACCACGTGCGGTATCCGTATTGAGCATATACGCGTTCTTTAAAATAATTAATTCGGCAGAATAACAATAATGGAAATAAGTAGAATTATTATTATTATTATTATTATTATTATTATTATTATTAATACTGTCATAAAACATACAATAAAAATATCTTTGCGTTTGAGAAGTAGATGAAGCATCGTAGGAAGATGACATGAGTAAGAGAGAGACGGTGAGTATACATGGTAAGTATACACGGTAAGTATAGCGCGGTGGCGGCGGCGGCTGCGGTGGGAGCCGGACCGTGCCCGACACCGCGCGACGGCTGCGGGGAGGACCGCGTGCGATAGCTTACCACGTTCGGGGGACCCCGCGCCTGGCGGCTATTGACCCTGCGGCGACCACCACAATTCTTCCCGCGCGAATTTCCCGCGATGTCAGCACCCTATGACGTCATTTTCCTCCCCATCATCCCCTCCCATGACGTTCTACCTCTCGCCCTGTGACGTCATACCTAGTGACGCCATACCCCCTCGCCCGCATCCGTGACGTCATCCCCCTCCCCTCCCGTGACGTTATATCCCTCTCGTCCTGTGCGTCATCCCCTCCCTGTGACGTCATACCCCCTCGCCCTCATCCGTGACGTCATCCCCCTCCCCTGCCGTGACGTAGACGCCCCCGCGCCTCGGGTTCCTCTCGCCCCTCAACCCCCTTCAGAAGACCTGAATTAGAACCGGCCTATATACTCTACTAAAACTATACATCAAATGCGATATTCCTATTGGAAAATCTAACAGAAATATGACGGAAATAGCCGAGTAATAAATAAGCTTAACCTTAAGAATATCTTCGCCAAGACCATCTTCGATCAAATAAGAATTCTTCAAGGAAGAACTTTTTTTCGAAGATCGTCTTATTTCGTGACTATGAAATGTTACGATTTCAAGATGATCTTAATTGAATAAGACAGTCTTGATCAAGACGGTCTTAAGCGCTGCCTTGAGATTCGACTATGAATACCGCCCGATAACTTGGTGGCAACATGAACATAGGAATATAGGGACCGAGCATAAACTCGTAAAATAGACGAGGGGAGTGGACCCGAAATGCGGGTGGGAGGGGCGACTGTGACTAAACAATACATACACACAACACAACCAAACACAACTACACACACACCATCACACACTTGCCCACACGTACAGTAACGGCCAATCAGATTTAGACACACTTTACCTCGTCGCAACGTCCCGCAGTGGGCCCCCCCCCCTCCGCATCTTTATGCTCTGTCCCTATATTTCTATGTCTATGGGTGGCAACGAGAAGACGGCGAGCGTTACGCGAAAACACCCAATAATTCTAAGAACCGCACGCGGTATCCAATAAATCCTCTATTCGCGACCGCTCTCGTTACAAGCGGTATTCGATCAGCATGCTCTCGACACGTGCGTCTTACCCGATATTGCGACGCGAAGGATCGGCGAACTTACATATCTTGACGTCTGTCTCATCGATATTCTCTGAATCCTCCTCTGTCCTTTCGTCCACCGTGAAATCCTCGGAGATTCTCTCCGTCTCTTAGAACATATATAACATGGAATGCTAATAGGACGCTCAGGCTGAAGCCAAGATGTGCCAGGGTGCACCCATATTATTTACTATCGTTTAACATTCGGTGAACAACAAGGATAATATGACACATAGATGCACTCGAGTGAAGGTACGGAGATTAAGGAGTAAAATCTCCATAGCCTGATCGCCTGAAAAGTGTCCCCGTTTCGATTGTCAATATGGCGTTCTAACGGACCCCACTTCCCGGTTTGTGACGTCAGCGCCTGCGTATTACTCGCCTTGCATCAATTAAGTTGTAGAAAATGGGATGTTCTTTATGTGTGAAATCGCTGCTTCGATCTCGACTGAGATCTCGAATGACGGAATGGATTGGTGGACTGGACGGTTGAGAACACTGAGCACTCCTTTTTTAACTTGTTGTATGCAAGTTTTATTCACAAAATAAACGAAGTGTTATTCGCGTGGCACGGCGAGAGTGACGATTAACTGCGTTTAATACGCCGATACTTATCCACGACAGTAGTCGTGATAAGTAGTACAAAGTAACGAGTCGCGGTAGCGAACCCGTAGAAAGAAAGCTGCTGCTTTCAACGAGTAATTTGAGAGCACAACTTGACACGGCAAGTACTGATATATGTCTGAGGATAGACTCGCGCTGCGCGATTAGCGCGACGAATCGGCAGGACGACAGCGACATCGGTATCCAAATATGCGGCTAAATTGTAGTAATGATATTCGCAAGACGGCGCGGTGAGTGCGACGAAAGATTCACGGACGGAATCGATGGATGGCGCAATCGATCCTTTCTTCGGCTTTGTGGCGCGAAACTTATCCTATTCCGGAACATACCGCCCGCCTCGGCTAGACTAGCCGAAACAAGATTATTTGATGCCGCCCGCCGTGCCAATCGAGTTTAAAACCATATGATACATGACGCTTTACACTTTACTTAGATTTAGAAAGATACATAGAAATATTTACATAGAGAGATATATGAGAATATTAACTTATAATACAGTAAGTTCGAGCTAAAGGAGTTCGATCAATGAATACCACGAAAGGAAATCGTTCATGTGGACGTTTCGTTTAAGTCAACGGGTAAGAAACATAGCTTCACGATAGAACGTTTATACGATTTTGATGTTTTCACAGTGACGACGCGCGTTAGTCCGTCGTCTCCGGGGTGGCATTCAATGATACGACCGAGTTCCCACATGCACGGTGGTGCAAGGGGATCGCGCAAAAGAACTAGGCGTCCGACTCGGGCGAGTTTTTGAGCGACGCGCTATTTTGAGCGCTGTTGTAATCCGGTTAAATAATCATTTGACCATGCTTTCCAAATAACTTCGCCCTTTTGCTTCACGAGTTGCCATCGAGTCAGGCGCGTTTCTTTTGTTTCAAGTAGCGTAGGAGATGGCGACGTTGTGAGAGCGCTACCAATTAAGAAATGACCCGTGTCAGACATGAATAATCATAAAGATTATCTGACATCGGAGCTATCGGACGTGAGTTGAGGCACGCTTCGATTTGATAGAGCAGCGTCGTAAGCTCTTCGAATGTTAGCGTGTGTGAACCGATAACACGTTTGAGATGATATTTGACGCTGCGAACGCCGGCTTCCCATAGGCCTCCGAAGTGAGGCGCGGAAGGGGGAATGAAGTGCCAACGGACACCGTCGCACGACAGTTTGCTTCGCAAGTTTGAATCTTGTTTTGCTGCATGAATTGCAGCTTTCAATTCGCGATCAGCTCCGCGAAAATTCTTCGCGTTATCGGAATATAAATCGGTCGGCATCCCGCACCGAGAGCAGAAGCGCGCGTATGCTGCGAGAAACGCGGCGGTAGTATAATCGCTGACTAAATCGAGATGTATTGCTCGCGTCGTCATACAGACGAATACGGCAATGTAGGCCTTCTGAGATTTGTATCCACGGCCTGAATTTAATCTGACAGGAACGGACCCGGCATAGTCAAGTCCGCAATGTAAGAATGCGCGATCGACTTGTCGGATGCGCATTGCCGGGAGATCGCTCATGAGTTCACTGGGGATAACCGCCTTTTCGCGCGTGCAAGTAATGCAACGATACAAGACGGCTCGCACAGTTTGACGAGCGCGAAAAATCCAAAATTCTTCGCGTAAAACACATAATGTTAGTCTTGCTAGTTTTCGCTACGGGTTTCGAATTTTTTAATCGACGCACATCATCGAGAAAAAGATTTTGTTGTATGACGCGTAACCAAAAGCGTCGCGCGTGTTGGTATTCGTCCACCGAAATGATATCGGATGGAAAAGAGTCAGATTTGTCGTTTGACGACCGCTTTTTGTATATACGATTTCGAAGCTTATTAATAAAGCGTATTAGATAGGCCGTTATGCGAAGAAGCTTCGGCCATGAAGAATAGCGGGAAGCTAAGTCCCATTAAGATTCAATATCGAAAGTTTGTACGAGGAGGGTCGAACGTTTTTCGAGCGAGGTGTCGTAATCTTGCCGAGATTCATTCGGCCACATACTTGAAGAAAGCTTGAGCCACTCGGGGCCTTGCCACCACAGTGAGCTCTCCGCGAACGAGGAAGCGGTAACTCCGCGTGATGCTAGATCCGCGGAATTCTGATGAGTCGGAACATGATGCCACGTGGCATCAGGTATTAAAGTTTACACATCGTGCACGCGATGCGCGACAAACGTTTTCCATCGAGATGGAGATTGGCGTAGCCAAGCGAGAGTGACGGTTGAATCCGTCCAGCAATGACATGGAATTGTCGAAAGTTCTAATGTCGTTCTGGCAAACGACATTGTTCGTGCTAAAAGCGCAGCAGCGCATAGTTCGAGTCTTGGAATTGTCAAGGGCTTAAGAGGCACGACTTTTGATTTTGCTATTAATAGCGAAACAGTAACTGATCCCATAAGCGAGATCACTTTAAGATATATGACAGCGACGTATGCGACGGACGATGCGTCGGCGAAGCCGTGAAGCTCACAGTGAGTTGTGTCGGAACCGAAGGCAGTCCATCGTGGCAAAGCGATATTACGCAGTTTAATTAGCTGCGTGTGATAATTGTGCCATTTCTGCATGAGCGGGGGTGGAATTGGATCATCCCACGAACACTTAGTAGCCCACAATTGTTGCATGATAATTTTGGCAGTAATTATGACCGGAGCAAGCCACCCGAGCGGGTCAAATAATTTTGCTATAGTAGACAGAATTTTCCGTTTCGACCGTTGCTGTAACTTCTACTGAGAATTGAAATGCATCGGTAGCAGGGAGCCACGTGACGCCTAAGACTTTAAAACATTCGTCGCTTTGCAGAATTTTACCTTGACTTAGACTCTTTTCATTGACCGGTAGGTCGTTGAGTAACGTAGGGCAATTGCTTGCCCACTTACGAAGGAGGAATCCACCTTTTTGTAACAGTGAAATTAATTAATTGCGGATTTGCCTTGCAAGCGGCTTGTCATCCGCGCCGAAGATGCAATCATCGACATAGATTTGATTGCGTAAAACTGATTGAGCAAGAGGAAATTGAGCGCCTTCGTCTTGCGTCAATTGCTGAATCGTACGAAGAGCAAGGTATGGAGTACACGCCATACCGTAAGTAACAGTAAGCAAGCGGTAGTCTTGCACCGCTTCGGATGATGAAGAGCGCCATAAGATGCGCTGATAATCTTGATCTCACTGATCGACTTGAATCTGCCTATACATTTTTGCGATATCGGCAGTGAAAACATAACGATGTTGTCGCCATCGAAGAATTACCGAACGAAGGTCGGTTTGTAACTTAGGACCGATCATGAGATGATCGTTAAGTGAAGAGCCGTTCGATGTCGACTGAGATGCATTGAACACGACGCGCAACCGCGTGGTGCTGCTATGCTCGCGAATCACCGCATGATGCGGAATGTAAACTGATTGTGAAGCAGAGACTGGTTCGTCTACTTTCTTCATATGACCGAGATTTTCATATTCCAGTAGGAACTCTCGATATTCGGATGCGATATCCTTTTTATTTTGAAGACGGCCTTCAAGCCGTGAAAGAAGTGATGAGGCGATGTGACGAGATTCGCC
>NW_017275032.1:14982-15957 GCF_001594065.2 Cyphomyrmex costatus | reverse complement strand
ATATATATATATAATGAAATATCGAAATATAGAGAAACTATGTGTCCAGGTATTCACTATCGAGGAATTAAGTGTCTAGATGTTGTCTATATGTTCGTCGTCGAGGAAGTAAGTGTCTACGTGTTTGATTTCGAGGAAGTGAGTGTCTAGGTGTTTGCTGTCGAGGAAATGGGTGTCTACGTGTTCGCATTCGAGGAACTAAGTGTCTAGGTGTTCGCCTTCGAGGAAGTGGGTGTCTACGTGTTCGACGTCGAGGAAGTGAGTGTCTAGGTGTTCGCCTTCGAGGAAGTAAGCGTCTAGGTGTTCGTCTTCGAGGAACTAAGTGTCTAGGTGTTCGACGTCGAGGAAGTGAGTGTCTAGGTGTTCGCCGTCGAGGATATGGTTGTCTAGGTGTTTGCCTTCGAGGAAGTGAGTGTCTAGGTGTTCGCCTTCGAGGAACTAAGTGTCTAGGTGTTCGCCTTCGAGGAAGTGGGTGTCTACGTGTTCGACGTCAAGGAAGTGAGTGTCTAGGTGTTCGCCTTCGAGGAAGTGAGTGTCTAGGTGTTCGACATCGAGGAAGTGAGTGTCTAGGTGTTCGCCATCGAGGATATGGGTGTCTAAGTGTTCGCCGTCGACGAAATAAGTGTCTAGGTGTTCGCCGTCGAGGATATGGGTGTCTAGATGTTTGCCGTCGACGAAATAAGTGTCTAGGTGTTCGCCGTCGAGGAAGTAGGTGTCTACGTGTTCGCCTTCGAGGAAATGGGTGTTTAGGTGTTTGTAAGAAACAATGTGTCGTCGTCGCCGTCATCGTCGCCGTCGTCGTCGTCGTCGTCGTCGTCGTCGTCAGCTACGGAGAGAGGAAATGCATTCTGGAAGTTTTGGCGCAAAAGATATAAATGTGTATCTATGGGTGCGGTCGAGTTGCCACTACGAATGCTTCGAAGCGTTTGATTAACCAATCAGAAGAAAGAATTTTACAAATTAATCAATCAAGAA
>NW_017275032.1:13742-14307 GCF_001594065.2 Cyphomyrmex costatus | reverse complement strand
ACTTTATATTTGATAGTTATCTCAATATTATCCTATGAAATAATTTATTATTTATCAGGTCTCTATTACATTTGTCCTATTTTTTGCAATATTTTTACAAGTATACCCTGATAAATAATAAATTATAATATATAATATAATATATAATATAATATATAATATAATATATAATATAATAATTTCATAGAATAATTTTGAGGTAACTACCAGACAATAAATAATAATATAGTAAAAGGCAACTCACAAAATAAATACAGTGATGAGAAAATCAAGATTACGCAAAATAAAGAATTATTATATTTGTTTTTTTTTTTTAATACACATTACCTTTTAAGGAAATGTACAAATCATTTTCTGGATATTTTAGTAAAAGATATATACAGGATTGGTTGAGGCCTTTCCTTTCAATAAATCTGAAATTATAATTCAGTACAAAGAATCTGTTCTTTTATAATTATGTATATAATAAAGAGAACAAATTAATAGAGATTCTAAAATTATCTGATACAATATTAATTCCAATCATTTCAGATATGTGTAGAATTTCTATTAATTTGTTTTCTCA
>NW_017275032.1:3799-13711 GCF_001594065.2 Cyphomyrmex costatus | reverse complement strand
TTTTTTATGCTCGGACTAGCTCGTCGGTTTTAAGCACTGTATAGTTTCGCGGATCGCATAAAAAGAAGTTCGGCAGGAGGAGTATTCGCGCGTCGGATCGGAAGTGTACGGAAATGCTCGGTGGACAGAATAAATTTTATCACAATATTTTATAACGATCACAGTTTATTATAACAAAAAGAAATCAAAGGAAAATAAAGAAAGAATACGAATAATATACTATAATGATAATATAAAACGCAACGGAAAAGACTACATATAGATATTCACAACGCGAATAACGGCGAGACAGAAACGAAACAAATAAGCGGACGCGAACAATGCAAAAGAAATACTTAAGTCTAAAACGCGCGGAAATATGTACAACGAGTACGGTCGCGAGTGCTAACCTGCAACACGGCGGAACGCGGGTATACGCCAGCAATAAGAAATCGCGACGCGAAACGAACACGAACATGGGAAGAGGAACGGAGTCGATACCCGACGGTCGGGAACGCCCGACAGAGGCAGGGAGCGCCCTACCCCTTTTCGAATGTCGAGTATCGGGAAGGAAATTCGGGATTCGGAAAAGAAGATGCGGAAGAAAGTAAAGAGAGTTGCAGCGGTTGTCCGGCGGCCGGGAACGCCCGGCAGAGGCAGGGTACACCCTACCCCCTAGGTTCGTCGGAACAACGCGGTGCGTACTCGAGGTGCCTCGTTGACGGCTCGTCCGGCGGCCGGGAACGCCCGGCGGAGACAGGGAACACCCTACCCCCTAGGTTCGTCGGAAACGAGCAGGCCTCGAAAAGCGGTCTCGGAGTACTCAGGAGCTGGTGATTTCGGAGCGATCTGGATCGGAAAAATGTTGAGCAGAAAAAGGCCCTCGCGACTCGACGTCGCTGTATTATATACTTAAACCGCCAGCCTCGCTCGAATTGCCCCGGTTGTCTTCGACAATTTCCGCCGATCGGCTTCTCGTGGGAGAGAAGGTTTCCGATCGGCGGTCTCCGGCGACAGTCGGCATTTTCCGACGAGACTGGCGGTTTCGACGGCTGCTGTACCGGTGAATTATTTTATAATAATCTATTTGCAGGCGCCTCGCCCCTTTTTCCCGATGGCACCACGTAGGGACGATACATTTTAGGGGGGCATCGTTACAAACTGATTCTATGTGATGTATTTTATTTTCACATTCAGATTGTAAGAAAAGGCCTGTTATTATTTTTTTTACGAAACAGTAGGAAGTGAATTTTGAATCTTCCCGAATTAATGTAACCGTCTGACGTGATTTGGAGACCTGATATCACTTTGTTACATTCACACATTTTAAAATCACCAAACGCTTCTGGTTCGTGAAATTACCGTGAAATTATTAAAAGATCTCTTCTCTTCGATATCGTATCAAATAAGTTTTCTAATATATCTATTAATTTGTCCTCCCTTTCTCTATAATTATAAAAGAACTGATTCTTTGTGTTCTATTTTATTTCAGATTTATTCAATTTTACTTTCAGATTTATTGAAAGAAAAGCCCTGAATCCAATCTGTCAGTATATATATTTACCTTTATATTTGATAGTTATCTCAATATTATACTATGAAATAATTTATTATTTATCAGGTCTCTATTACATTTGTCCTATTTTTTAAAACATCTTTACAAGTATATCCTGCTAAATAATACATTATTTCATAGAATAATTTTGAGATAACTACAAGACAAATAAATAATGATAAAGTAAAAGGCAACTCACAAAATAAACACAATGATGAGAAAATCAAGATTACGCCAGATATAAAATTATTTGGTTTTAGTACACATTGCCTTTTGAGGATGACAAATAGTTTTCTGGATATTTTAGTAAATGGTATATAAATATATGACAGAGATTGGTACGGGCCTTTCCTTTCAATAAATCTAAAATTATAATTCAGTACAAAGGATCAGTTCTTTTATAATTATGTGAAAAATAAAGAGAACAAATTAATAGAGATTCTAAAATTATCTGATACAATATTAATTCCAATCATTTCAGATATGTGTAGAATTTCTATTAATTTGTTTTCTCAATTCTTTATATAATATAATTGTAAAAGAACTGATTCTTTGTACTGTCCTTTTTTTCAGATTGAAAGAAAAGGCCTGTTATTATTTTTACAAAACAGTAGGAAGTGAATTTTGAATCTTCCCAATTTAATGTAACCGTCTGACGTGATTGCTGACCTGATATCTCTTTGTTACGTTCACACATTTTAAAGTCACCAAGCACGCTTCTGATTCATGGAATTACCGTGAAATTATTAAAAGATCTCTTCGATATCGTATTAGATAAGTTTTCTAATATTTGTCCTCTCTTTTCTCTACATAATTAAAAAAGAACTAATTCTATATACTGTATTTTATTTCCAGATTTATTGAAAGAAAAGGCCTGAATCCAATCTGTCTGTATAATACACCTTTATATTTGATAGTTATCTCAATATTATTCTATGAAATAATTTATTATTTATCAGGTCTTTGTTGCAACTCAGTATTATTCTATGAAATAATTTATTATTTATCATCTATTTTTTACAATATCTTTACAAGTATATCCTGATAAATAATAAATATTATTTCATAGAATAATTTTGAGATAACTACCTGACAAATAATAAATAATATATTATTTCATAGAATAATTTTGAGATAACTACCAGACAAATAAATGATAATATAGTAAAAGGCAACTCACAAAATAAACACAGTAATGAGAAAATCAAGATTACGCCAAATAAAGTATTATTTGTTTTTTTTTAGTACGCATTTCCTTTTAAGGACATTGACAAATAATTTTCTAGATATTTTAGTAAAAGATAAATTTTTATACTAACTTCGATACATTGCATCCTCCCTTCTTTTATTTCACTATCTTGTCATATAATATGGATTTTTCCCATAAAATATATCGTTTAATTAACTAGTTTTTAAAAATTCTATCTCTAAAGATCTAAGAGGTACCATCCTTATACACTTATTTAATTCTAATGACATGTATCTTTTGTATGTATATATCATATAAACTTACCTTTTTAAAAAAAAGGTAGAAAAAAGCGCTAAGAGTGGGTGCTGCTGGACAAAAAACCATTTGGGCCAGTTTCATCAACGTCAATTACTTAATCGACTGTGAAACTGACCAATCACATTTGCTGTTTAGTAGAACCATCTTTAAAAACCTACGTGATATTATCCTTATTTAATTAATTCTAATGACATGTATCATTTGTATAAAAGATTTGATATCAATAGTCGGCGCCAAGTTAAATTCTAATCTTTAAAAGCCTACGTGATATTATCCTTATTATTTACTTAAATCAATGACATGTATCATTTGTATAAAAGATTTGATATCAATAGTCGGCGCCAAGTTATTCTACCTTATTACTTACTTAATTTTAATGACATTTATCATTTGTATACAAGATTTGATATCAACAGTCGGCGCCAAGTTAAATTTTACCAAATTAAAAAGTAAAACACAAGTGGTACCTTTAATCTTTAAGAACCCATATAGTACTATTATTTAATTCCACTAAATTAAAAAGTAAAACCTAAGTGGAATTATCTTTATCTTCATACAATGAAACCTAAGTATATGCCTTTGTATTCTTATTAAAAGATCTGCCTATTCGAAACCAAGTGATTTAATTCTTCTTTAAAAAAATTATATCACACTTAATTTAAAAAAAAAATGAAAAAGATTTATTTAAATAGAAAAATTTTTTATGTAAAAACACTTCGCGCTGCTAGAGCGAATAAGAAAAACAATGAAAACTATTTAAAAGCTATAAAAATTAATACAAATATATGTAAGGGTAATGATAATTTAAAAATTATAGTAAACATATTCTAAATGCTACATTTAATAAATACAGCTTACTTTTTTTTGGGATTGAGATACAATTCACTCGCACATACATATACACGAATATATACACACTAAATACTTTAATTCTCGTGAAAATGTTTCTTATCTTTATCATTATATTTTATTACATCGAGATCGAGAACTAGCAGCGCGAAGTGTTTTTACATAAAAAATTTTTCTATTTAAATAAATCTTTTTCATTTTGTTTTTAAATTAATTGTGATCTAATTTTTTTAAAGAAGAATTAAATCACTTGGTTTTGAATAGGAAGATCTTTTAATAAGAATACAAAGGCATATACTTAGGTTTCATTGTATAAAAATAAAGATAATTCCACTTAGGTTTTACTTTTTAATTTAGTGAAATTTAAATAATAGTACTATATGGGTTCTTAAAGATTAAAGGTACTACATGTGCTTTACTTTTTAATTTGGTAAAATTTAACTTGGCGCTGACTGTTGATATCAAATCTTGTATACAAATGATAAATGTCATTAAAATTAAGTAAGTAATAAGGTAGAATAACTTGGCGCCGACTATTGATATCAAATCTTTTATACAAATGATACATGTCATTGATTTAAGTAAATAATAAGAATAATATCACGTAGGTTTTTAAAGATTAGAATTTAACTTGGCGCCGACTATTGATATCAAATCTTTTATACAAATGATACATGTCATTAGAATTAATTAAATAAGGATAATATCACGTAGGTTTTTAAAGATGGTTCTACTAAACAGCAAATGTGATTGGTCAGTTTCACAGTCGATTAAATAATTGACGTTGATGAAATTGGCCCAAATGGTTTTTTGTCCAGCAGCACCCACTCTTAGCACTTTTTTCTACCTTTTTTTTAAAAAGGTAAGTTTATATGATATATACATACAAAAGATACATGTCATTAGAATTAAATAAGTGTATAAGGATGGTACCTCTTAGATCTTTAGAGATAGAATTTTTGAAGACTACTTAATTAAACGATATATTTTATGGGAAAAATTCATATTATATGACAAGATAGTGAAATAAAAGATAATAATATACGTCAAATCACGTCAAATTGAAGTGAAATATTATCAATAATACCTGATCGTATAAGATTATAAAAATTAATGTATACTGTCAGTAATACTGATCAGTAATACTGACTCAGTATTATTGACCGTGTAGGGAGGCCTATACGAAACCCGCCTCATTCCTTCTTTGCTTTATAAGTGATCGCCTACTCAAGTTATCGGTTTTACCGTCTCTTCGGCGTATCACGATTCAATATTTTGTGCGGCTCTTTCACCTTTTATTTAAGTGTAACAGTATTAAACTCAATAATAGAACGTTAATGAATTACAATTTTTTTTACTTTTCTTGGTTTGTCCTTTTATGTGTGTGTGAGTGAGTGTCGAGCGTGCGTTTCCTTCTTCCGCTGGGTAGCGCGCCTAATAAGAGCAGCTCTTACCGTTCTTATCGTATCTACAAAAAATATCTGTATCGTTAGCGTTAGAGCACTTCTCATTCCCCCCCCCCTTTCCTTTTTCCTCTCTATTCATCTTTTTCTCTTAGGATTAAGATTTGCGCGACTCGCGACCACAGCGTAAATAAGAATTCATCATTTAGTTACTACATTCTATTTTATTTTCCACAGAATTCATAGACATTTCGTAGACAGAGTAGCATCGGCGTTGCACTACATTGCCTTCTTTTTTGTGTTCTTGCTTACTGTCTGCCGATAGTCGCGACAACCATGCACGGCAGTAATTATTTCTATTAAAATATCTCTCATCAACTCGGTATATCGAGAGATATTTTTACGTCACGCGATGAGGACGATCGATTGAGTAGGAGTAGATGCGCGTTTCCGTTCGGCCCGTAGTCTCTCTTTCTCGCTGATCGAAGCCCTCATTTAATCAAAACACTGCCTACCATGATTGCTTGCCGAATAATCTCTTTTCCAACGAACGATTTCACACCGCGTCCGACGCGTTCCTTCTCGCGAACCCGGACGTAACATCGACTAACCCTCGTTTCTATGCATGGAAAGAAATTTATTCACCCTTTATGAAATGATTCATTTAGTTTTGTGTCAATTTCGGTGGACAATGCTATAAGAACATATATTTTAACATTATTTCCATAAATATCAATGTTGCGTCCACGGTATGTCCAATTCTCCCGAAGCAATATCCTTGCATTACGAAGTTTTTTGTCAAGTTTAAAAACCCCAACACAGACTTTTGCATAACGCATAAAGCATGTGCATAAGGAATTTCATTGGCCCATTTTCTTATGCATGAGTCAATGGACCAATCAAATTCTTTATGTATATGGTTTATGCGTTATGCAAAAGTCTGTGCTCCCCGCTTAAACGTTAACGACACAAACTTTTTATGTAGTGTTTTAATTGTTCTGCAATTACGTATTTGTCACATATATGTGTTAAAAGAAAAATTGCCAAGTTTTTTTCACAATATCGTGTTTATTTCTATAATGTATGTTCGCATCAAGTGCGTCGACTGGCACAATTATCGAATTGTTACAGTGCGTTGAGATTCATTCCGAAAAGAAGAAGTTTTTGTTATAAAATAATCTACTAAATTCATCTAAAAGTAAATATATGCATTTTAGTATTGTAATATATTTTATTATAACGCTTATATAGTAGTATTTATTTACACTTCAGCTTTACAAAATAGCCAAGAAGGGGACTTGGTTATATATTTCTTAAACATTCATAACCCATACAATCTAACATAAAACTTTCCATTATCCTATCCTCATCCTAATCCTTATCCTATGCCTAGTCATTATTACATTCTATTTAATCTCATAATATCTTATTCTACTTATACAAATTATACAAATTATCACAGCTTCGTACATACTAGATTTAACCACAGCCCATTTAACACCAATCATCCATCCTTTACCTATCCTTAGTCTATTACGTTACTGATTCCTTCGCCTTCCTTTAATCAACCTCTCTTTTCTTATTTGCATTTTCTTTTTCCTTTTTTTTTTCTTTCCACAACCTCCGTAGAATTTTTCCTTTTTTTTTCATCTAAATTCTCATCCCTAAGTATTTTAATAATCTCGTCTGAATTTTCACCTAGCTCTTGAAACCACCCTTTTACCTTCTCACAAAACTTCACATAATATTCCAAATCATCTTTACCATCACCACAAAATACACACATTATCTCTCTATTCTCCTTTTCCCTTTTCCAAAACTTATTTGCCTCTTTTAAATTTTCACATCTAAGCTTCACTAAAGCCCTAATCTCATCCCCTTTCTGTAACTCTTGTAAATTAACCTTCTTTAGATATCTCGGACCTTTTCCCTCAGCCTCTATCTCCTTATATTTCTTATTATATCTCGCATCCCTAATTTTGGCATCCTCCCACTGCCTTTGAACATCTCTTTCTCTTTCTATTAACTCTTTTTCTATATTATATCACAGTATATACAGTAGCACAACTCTCATGATTTCACCGTAGCTAAAAATAAACTGCACATGCGCGACCGAGGCACGTAACCAATCAGGGCACTGTATTCTATCTCACTTCTTCTTTCTATTGTCGGTGTCTGTCAGTCCCATTGAAATGTCCATATAAGGCATTTAAAGGACCATTTGACGGAAAGTGGCGGGATATATATATCTTTAAAAGAAAAAAAGAATTTTTTTAAATACTAAGATTAAGTAAAATTAGAATTAGAATTAAATAAACAAAATATAAAATAAACGGAGGCACAAATTGTAACAAACCATAGAAACAATTTAATACTGTGTTCAATCATCTTGATGATAAGTTTTGATTATATTCAATATAGCAATTAAACAATCTATTTGTTTCATAATTGGCACTTTATCAAATGCAGCTACAATGCTCTCAGCAAAAGGATTTGCTTTATATTTTTGTTCATTTATTTCGTCAGGACTACATTTAGAAATAGATTTATGCACAACTGTTGTAAGATTATTTACGACTGAGGTTGACTGTGCCAAGAGGTTTTCTACATCACTATCATTCTTCTGCCTCTTTTTTGCAAAAGCATCTAAATCAGGCATGACTTTTTTCTTTTTTAAAAGGACAGAATTAGTTTCAGGCTTTGATTTAACATAATCATAGCTCCTAGAACTCTCTGAGCTAATATTATTGTCAATAATAATATCTTTACTAACGTTCTGCACGAAACTCTCACATCTTGAGCTAATATTACTGTCAATAACAATATCTGTACTAACATTCTGCACAAAACTCTCACATCCTGAGCTAGCATTATTGTCAATAACAATATCTACACTATCGTTCTGCACAAAACTCTCACATTCTGAGCTAGCATTATCATTAATAACATCTACACTATTGTTCTGTACAGACTCAATGATGCATCCTTTGCTGCTTACAAATGACTGTGGTACAGGGGAAGAAATCTTGAATAATGTAGATGATGTAGACAAATGTTGATTTCCCATAGAACTACGACCTCTGTAATAAATACACATTTGTTGACTAGCAAAAATATTTTTTTCAACAAAATTCTCACCTTTGGTGACTAATATGTGGGATCAAAAATGACATAAGTCCCATGAGATACCATTCTACTTTTTTAGCTTTTTCTCCTCCACCTGATCCACTGGCCGGTTTTGCCTTTATTTCTCTTAATTTTTTTCCAAAATAATTTCGCAATTGGTTCCATCTATTTTCTACTTCTTCAGCTGTATGAACAAAGAGGTTAGGATAAACAAATTGTAAATTACACATTTTAACACATGCACAAACATCAACATACCTGACGACATTCCACAATGTACTGAAATCATTTTACAGGTATCCTTTTTTACTTCTTGGTTTTTATAATTCGGGTTCTTTTTATTGTATAACACCGGATTCTCTTTCACTAAAGTGACTAGGATTTCGTCTTGCACGGTTTCATTCATCGAAACTTCTATCACGCTCGAGTTTTCCATTATCACGCATTTATTAACTAATTTTTTATTTATTATAATATTTACAAGACGTACATATACTATCATCGCACATGCACAGCCGTCAGAAGTCCGCGAGCGAACTTATGCTTTAAGCTTTAAACAGTAAGAATTGGGTTTTGCGCAATTTGCTTAAATCTTACGGTTAAGGTCTAAGGACTGCGCGGGAACAGCTTAAAGAAAGGAAATACGTCACTTAAAGCTTAATGCTTACGGCTTAGGGCCTCTTAAAGCGAGATTGTGGACCCAGCCTAACGTATCGTTACGTTTAGATTTCAAGACAAGACTCTGCGCTCGGCAATTAGGCGGTCGCTTATATTGAGTTTGATGATGTCGCTTTTGGTCTTCGGTCGGACCATATATGGTAATATTCATCGCGCTAGAGGCGCAATCGCGTGATTAAAGAATGGGCAATCTTGCACTTCCGCTGTCGGTTACCATGCCGAGTGCATGGTATTTCGCGCGCTATGATCTTCGATCGACGCTTTGTCGCGCGCGGTTTAAAGAATTGGTATAATGTTATTACGAAATTGATTATCAGAACATCTTTCTTCACGATATTAATTATTAATTAGAATAATAATTTGTAAACGTATACTTATGAAGATACACGTGATCGAAAACTCATTTACTTACACTACAAAATCTTGAATCAAACATAGTGTTCCAGGCGAGAGATCAAAATAACAGTTCAAAAATGAATCACAAAAGATCAGTATTAATTGCAAAAGAATTCTTATTAAATTGTCTTACCATCTATTTTAACGTAATACATTTTATTATTGGAAGATAATGAAATGGTTAAAACCTTGGCATACATAATGAGATATTTAAGTCAGACGTAAAGTTGAGAACTATTGGTGTATGTTTACCTTGAACTAGCACTTTCAATAATATATGAGTCATTTTCCATGGTATTTCATTATTTTTCAATAATAAAATGTATTACGTTAAAATAGACAATTTGGCATAAGAATTCTTTTAAAATTAATACTGATCTTTTATGATTTATTTTTCAAATAAAAAACCGTTATATATA
>NW_017275032.1:0-2699 GCF_001594065.2 Cyphomyrmex costatus | reverse complement strand
GTTGCGAGTGAAAGGTGAGAGAGAATGTTAATAAGTTGTAATAACGAGAAAGTGTGAATTACGGCGAAAGAGAGGGACGGCGGGAGTGAGTGGTGGGGGGAGGGGAAGGGGCGAGTGGAGGAGGTCCTGTGGGCCGAAGATGGTAGAGATGCGAGTGGAAGGTGAGAGAGGAAGTTAAAAAGTTGTAATAACGAGAAAGTGTGAATTACTGCGAAAGAGAGGGGTGGTGGAAAATGGGGAGGGACGGGTGGAAAAGATCCGGTGGGCTGAAAATGGTGGTGGTGCGAGTAAAAGGTGAGAGAGGATGTCAAAGAGTTGTAATAATGAAGAAGAGTGAAATACTGCAAAAGAGAGGGGTGGCGGGGTGGGTGGTGGGGAGAAGGGGAAGGCGAGTGGAGGAGGTCCGGTGGTCCGAAGAAGGTGCAGGTGCGAGTGAAAGTGAAAGAGAGGGGTGGCGGGAGGCAGTGGGGGGGGGAGGGGGAGGGGCGGGTGGAGGAGGTCCGGTGGGCCGAAAATGGTGTTGCTGCGAGTGAAAGGTAAGAGAGGATGTCGAAAAGTTTAAATGGTGGTTTGAAAAATTTTGAATGCGGACAGAGAAGAAGGAGAAGAAGAAGGAGAAGAAGAAGGAGACGTTTCTTAATTTTTAATTAAAATCACCACTCTTTGATCGCTTATATCTCCAGAACGGCTTGATCGATTTAAAATTTTTTTGGCTCAAATTACTCGTGGTGATGCCGCCTTTCAGGACATATAACGTTTGATACAAAATTTTTTATATTTTAGTAGTTATGCACCTCTCAAAAATGGACTTTGGTTGCTCGGGATGAAAGACTTGTAGCGTCTCTGAGTTTTTGAACATGGCCGGAGACGCTACCGCGTCTCCTGATTCTTTTGAAATTAATACTCATCTTTTGTGATTCATTTTTGAAATACAAGAAGCTGTTATTTCGATCTCTCACCTAGAAATTTGATTCAAGACTTTGAAGCACATGTGTGTGAGTTACAGTTTTCAATCACGTGTATCTTCATAAGTCCTATACATTTTCAAAATATTATTCCAATTCATAATTAATATTGTGAGGAACGATTGTTCTGTTAATCAATTTCTTAGTAACATTATACCAAAACACTTATTACGTTTATTAGCGTATTTGATTATCAGAACAATCACGATATTAATTATTAATTAGAATAATAATTTGTAAACGTATACTTATGAAAATATACGTGATTGAAAACTTGTTAACTTACACTCTGAAATCTTGAATCAAATTTAGTGTTCTAGGTGAGAGATCAAACTATAATAGTTTTCTATATTACTATTGAAAGTTAATGAAATGGAAATGAATACGTATATAAAAAATACTATTATACATATTACCATGAAAAATGACTCATATATTATTGAAGGTGCCAGGTTCATCAAAGTAAACATACACCAACAGTTGCCAACTTTACGTCTGACTTGAATACATCATTATGTATGCTAAGGTTTTTTACCATTTCATTATCTTCCAATAATAAAGATGTATTACGTTAAAGTAGACAATATGGTAAAACAATTTAATAAGAATTCTTTTATAATTAATATTGATTTTTTGTGATATTCATTTTTAAAATATAAAAAACTGTTATTTTTATCACATAGAACACTATATTTGATTCAAGATTTTGGAGTACATAAGAATCGAAAAACCATTTGGGCCAGTTTCACCAACGTCAACTACTTAATCGACTGTAAAATTGACCAATCACATTTGCTGTTTAGTAGAACCATCTTTAAAAACCTACATGATATTATCCTTACTTACTTAATTCTAATGACATGTATTATTTGTATAAGAGATTTGATAACAGTAGTCGACGCCAAGTTATTCTACCTTATTACTTACTTAATTTTAATGACATTTATCATTTGTATACAAGATTTGATATCAACAGTCGGCGCCAAGTTAAATTCTACCAAATTAAAGAGTAAAACACAAGTGGTACCTTTAATCTTTAAGAACCCATATAGTACTATTATTTAAATTCCACTAAATTTAAAAGTAAAACCTAAGTGGAATTATCTTTATCTTCATACAATGAAACCTAAGTATATGCCTTTGTATTGTTATTAAAAGATCTTCCTATTCGAAACCAAGTGACTTAATTCTTCTTTAAAAAAATTATATCACAATTAATTTAAAAACAAAATGAAAAAAATTTATTTAAATAGAAAGATTTTTTATGTAAAAACACTTCGCGCTGCTAGAGCGAATAAGAAAAACATTAAAAACTATCTAAAAGCTATAATGATTAATACAAATATATGTAAAGGTAATGATAATTTAAAAATTATAGTTAACATATTCTAAATGCTACATTTAATTAATAAATATACAGCTTACTTTTCTTTTTTTATGTATGTCACTCGCATATACATACTGTACGCGAGAATATACATACAGACTGCATACTTTAACTTTCGTAGTTTCTAATCTCTTTTATACAAAATGTTACATCCATATATAATTTTATTATGACGTTAGTATAAATTGGGATTGAGATACAATTCACTCGCTCATACATATACATGAAATATACACACTAAATACTTTAATTCTCGTGAAAATGTTTCGTATCTTTATAATTGTATTAAAACGATTATCTAATATAATATATGATGACCACGAAAATTAACTGATATATTACTAAAT
>NW_017275031.1:0-755 GCF_001594065.2 Cyphomyrmex costatus | reverse complement strand
TCAACGGCGCTGGACCGTCGACGTGCGTCTCCTGACTCGGCAGGTTGTAGTGCTTCAGGCACCAGCGGTACCGCTGAACCTCCGAAACGGCTCGTATGTGCTCGGGCAGTCTGTCCCACAGAAGATCTATGTACTGCTCGCACTCTCGCAGCAGAATAACCTTCGGTACGTATTCCAGCTCGGCGGAGGTCAAGCTGTGCAGACGGTCCGACGCGACGACGAACATCTCAATCACTGAGAGATTTCGCTCCATGCGTCTCTATAAATAGGCCCGCTCGCGGTGTCGGTTTTCAGTCGCGAGTATGCGGTTGTAAAAGTAAAAGTATAAAATACATAAAACTCAATACGTCTAGGTGCAAGTATAGGTACAAGTATAGGTACGAGTAAGAATATAAACTCAGTATAAACTCAAACTCAATACATAAAACTCAATAAGTAAAACTCAATACGTAAAACTCAATACGTAAAACTCAATACGTAAAACTCAATACGTAAAACTCAATTCTCAATACGTAAAACTCAATACGTAAAACTCAATACATAAAACTCAATACGTCTAGGTGCAAGTATAGGTACAAGTATAGGTACGAGTAAGAGTATAAACTCAGTATAAACTCAAACTCAATACATAAAACTCAATACGTAAAACTCAATACGTAAAACTCAATACATAAAACTCAATACGTCTATTACATGTCGCTGACACTCACGCTGAGCGGAAGGAGCAGCGTCCTCGCGGCCAGCTACTTTCCCGC
>NW_017275030.1:20859-23664 GCF_001594065.2 Cyphomyrmex costatus | reverse complement strand
GTAAGATCCTGACCAGTACGTTAATATTCTTAATTTCTATAAAACTGTAACCCCACGCATACATATATATTAGTTATATTTTATATAAGTTAAAAATATGTTATTTTATAATATAATACTTACATTATGCTAACACAAAGTTAATTATTCTTACAGCTCAGCCGCCCGACTCCGGCTTGTGCGACCCACGTTCGCAGTGTTCACTTTGGCACACGATTTACAGTAGTTCAAGTCTACGAAACGGGCCACAATATTTTTTTTTATGAAATATAAGTATTCTGAAAGAATCTCCCGGAGGATGTACGCTGTGCGAGTTAAATTACGCCCGCTGGAATTTTTTGAAAAAAAAAATTTTTTCGCCTCCTGGAGGTCGTAGGAGAAATTTTTTTTTTCAAAATTCGTAGAAAAATTGCCGCTATCGATTGGTAAACATGCCATTATGGTATCAATTTCAACGAAGGAGATAATCGACATTTTTAGGGTCAAAATTTTTGTTCCTTTTTTGAGGTCATTTTTGGCCATTAATTAATTAATTAACGGTGCGCGCACGTATTTCACGTGGTAGTACAACTCTTTAAGAAAATTTTCAGCTTTGATTTTTGTCTGTAAGTGCTACAGAACCTGTTTAAATCGCGTTCTACGAAAGTGATTTTTTTTCGAAAAAACCGTTTTATGCGACACCTATACCACATTTTGATACAAATAAAAAACGAAAATTTTCTGCTCATTGAGCGCTATATTTTTTGAAAGTTTCAGCAGGATATCTGTTTTATTCAAAAAGATACAGGCAATTTAAAAAACAGCGATTTAAAGCCATTTTTTCGCGATAACTAAGTCATTTTTGCACTAATTTACATATTCAATACAACAACTTTTGTAGGTTTTTAAAAGATCTACAATTTTTGTAGGAAACATTTTTTGATAAAATGCATACTTTTATTTTAAACTGCAAAAAAACTGTTTTTTGTCAACTTTGGGTGCCATTTTGAATAACTTCCCAGCAAAACCAGCTGTTTAATTTTATTTCATTGAATTCCCCAGATTTTTTCCGATTTTTTCCATATCCCATAGTTCAGGTGGCAAGTTTGGCACGTAAACGCTGTTTTTTCGACAATTTCCCTGGACTATAGTTGTCTTCCTAAATTCGTTGGAGCAAGATTGCAAAAGGAAGAGCAAGTGATTTCAATAATTGAGATAAGTAACGGAATGATAAAGAAAAAGCTCTACATAGTCAGGAATACAGAAATATTTCTTATTATAAATACATATTTTTGATAAAAATTAAAATCATGAAAGACATATTATTTATTTCAAGTTGGAAATCAGTACGTATATGTACTTACCTACATACATATAGTATGTAGATATAGAACTGCATACTTATGTTACGTATTAGTATTGTATGTATGTATATGTATACGAACAGTCTTTACAATTGAACACTTTTGTTTTATATCACGATATAATAAGAAAGCTTTATAATAATAAAAATAAAAATTATATTTATCTATGATTAAGTATTTATAGCAAAGCAAATTATATGAGTATTTATATTAGTTGGATTATTTATAATATAACTATTTAGATCAGATTTATTAGATTAGCAATTTGAAATGAGCGAATTTGTGATAGTTGAATATTAAAACTCGAAAGAAGCTAATCAGATAATAATAATTCAATACAATTACATAAATACGCTTAATTAGGAGATAAAGAATGACCGGTCTTCTTATAGAGTTTTCTTGTATATAATAGATAGTAGATCAAATAATATTAACGTATAACATATTATATTATTATTTATTAGACATATGTTTTAATATAGTATGTATAACATATTTTTATTTATTATACATATGTTTTAATATATGTATATTATAATTATTATTCAGATTTTATGTCTATACGTATAAATGTATATTATAGCGTACTATTTTATATTTTTCTCCTCTCATACTTTTTAAATTCATACAAGAATTTAAAATCTGTTAGTGATATTATATGAGTGAAAGGTGAGAGAGGAAAGAGGTGCACATGACTGCGGACAGAAAAGGAGAAAGAGAAAGAGACGTTACTTCATTTTTCATTAATATCATCACTTTTCGAACGCTTATATGTCCAGAACGATTCTTGACCGATTTTAAATATTTTTAACTTAAATTACTCGTGGCGATGCTGCCTTTCAGAATATATTACGTGCGATACAAAATTTTTTATATTTTAGTAGTTATGTACCCCCGAAAAATGGATTTCAGTGGTTCGGGATAAGAGACTTATAGTATCTTTTAGTTATTGAACATGACCGAAGATACTACCGCGTCTCCTGATTATGGTAATTCAAAAATAAATATCAAAAACATGAAATTTATATAATAATCTATTTGTTGTTTTCTTAATTAATTTTACCACTGCTTTTTTTGCGTTTTATATGATGAAGTTTGAATATTTTTTATTAATAAAAATATATGCTGTCTTTCTCTTTCTCTCATTGTTTTATTTATTTGGTAGCTGACGTATATATACAGGGTATCTATAAATGTCCGAGCAAATATTTTGCAATTCATTGAAGTTACAAGAAAAGGCTCTAGCAGGTTAAGAAGGGGTCAATCGGCCCCCAAACGGATTATGACCAGCATGTCACCAAAAAGTTCGTTGACCTGAAAAAAAAATTTGGAGAAATTTTTAATTCCGTACACCACCCCTTTTCGGAGATATTGCCTTATGAAGTATTTTCATATTTTATTTTTGTCACGAGATCTATCAGATACAATTTTATTAAAAAAATTTGGGCATACAAAACGTATC
>NW_017275030.1:16938-19397 GCF_001594065.2 Cyphomyrmex costatus | reverse complement strand
TTTTTAAAAAGTCGTCCGCCATATTGTATCCGCCATTTTGAATTCCTGAAAAATGATATCAGATTTGTAATCAGCGACCCCAAAAACCCCTGAGTAACGAGTTTCAAGCGAATTCAGTGAATAGAAAAATGCGTGACTGAAAGGGTTAAGGCGATATTATGGATGTTTTAGTGTTTTAAGACTTCCATAATATTGCATAATTGTTTTAATCAGAGCAATGAACTATCTTAGGGTTATCTTGCTATCTTACCTGTGTCTGCAGGCTATCTTATGAGCCTTTTAGGGCTTTATGGCTACTTGATATATATTTTATGGCGATTTTTTGCCTTTTTAGGCGAGTTTTAATTTTTTTAGGCATGATGCCGGGTTCAAAAAATTCTGAAAAAATTCAGGATGAAAATAAGTTTAAAAATACATGTTTTTGAATTTTTGCGAGGTTGCCAATCATAAACTAACAAAAGGGGGTCACTTATAAATTTTCAGGATTTTTTTAAAAATTATGGTTAGGTTGGAACATCTCGCAAAAAATATTTTCAAATACCTTTTGATACGTTTTGTATGCCCAAATTTTTTTAATAAAATTGTATCTGATAGGTCTCGTGACAAAAATAAAATATGAAAATACTTCATAAGGCAATATCTCCGAAAAGGGGTGGTGTACGGAATTAAAAATTTCTCCAAATTTTTTTTTTGGGTCAACGAACTTTTTGGTGACATGCTGGTCATAATCCGTTTGGGGGCCGATTGACTCCTTCTTAATTTGCTAGAGTCTTTGTACGACTACGAGAGTTAGCTACAAAGTGCACATAAAATTTTTTTTCCATTTGTGGCTTTTTCGAGTGTATCTGTGAAGTTAGCACAACGTTTTATTAATTTCCAAAAAAACAACGGTTGTTCCAGTAGCACTTTTCATTGTTCTACTGTTCTTGTAAATAAAAAAAAATGTTCCGCATTTTTTTAATACCAAAAAATCGAAAATAAAGAAATGCCATGCTAACTTCACGTTCCAGCACGGCACATCTTCCTCTAAAGTATCAGAAGCCATTGAATATTGCGACACTTGTTAAGTGTTCCGGTTAATTTTAGACAAAATATGTTATTATAAAGTTTCAGGTAAAAATACCAATAATTAATAACTTTCAAACAGCTTTGAATAATCGTAATCCAAGGAAATGTGTCATGGCAATTTTCAGCTTCTTTGACGATAGTTCTGATTTGTTCTGCTTAGGAATAATCATTATCTAAAGTTGTACCGACTTGCAAATATTTTTTAAACAATTTAACTGCTGCTACCAGCACGTCAATCGGCGGAAATGTGACGTGCTGACAATTTTGGACGGTTTTTTAAATAGTTCTGACTTGTTCTGCTTAGGATTTATGTGAAACAAACATTACCTAAAGTTGTTCCGACTTGCAAACATTTTTTAAACGATTTAATTGTTACTTATGCATGCGTTTTTATAGCTCAGCATTAGCGTATTAGGTAGGTTTTTCACGCCGTAACTTTATGTTCGCTTTTCGATGCGTTTTAAAAATTATGAAATTGTAAGATCGACTTTAATAAAAATTAATAAAATGTATGTAAATTGTTGTTTGACATATATTCGGTGCTAAACTGAGTCTCCGCGGGTCACATTAGGTGGTTCTAGTTGTTGGTGTAATTTATTTCGACATCTGAAACTGGCTGCATTTTAGAGGTTAGACCTTTGTCAACAAAATTCAGTGCAAAAATGTTTATTTAAGCGGAGAGTGCCATTTTTTTTGTTTGTAAACATGAAACGTAATAAGTTGTTTTTTGACATGTGTTGCTTTATTACTTTGATTTGAAAAAAGGGCAGCTGCAACTCATAAATTGCTTGTCGAAGCTTATGGCAATTATGCTCCATCGGAAAGAACATGCCAAGAATGGTTTCAGCGATTTAACCCACGTAAGACAGTAGCGCTTAAAAAGCGCGTATGTATAAGTACATTACTTTAGCAGCTTTTTAGCGCTTTAAAAGCGGATTAAGTGCTTTAAAAGCACTTTCAAAATCCACTATAAAAAGCGCATTATAAGCGCATATAATCAGTGCAGAATAAATACAGTTTTATAGTATATTTAGGGGAGACTGGGACCAGTTGTAACAATTTTTAGAAAAATACATATATTTCTTTATTTATCATGTATACGTTTATTTCTTTTAATGCACATGATGCAATAACTCTTTAGCTTTATACTACTATTGACAAAAAGGTGTAATTTTTAGATGTTCATGTAAAAAAATTAAGAAGTCCAAACTAGTACATCTTGCCCCGATTTGGGGTAAAATGAAACAGGGCTAGGAAAAGTTGTAACATCATCTTAATAAATATTAATTTTAAGGTTTATAAAATAAAACGCAAATTTAAATGTTGCTGCATAATAATATAATTAATTTAACAAATATTAAATATTATATAATTAATTATATAATTAATTA
>NW_017275030.1:11742-12771 GCF_001594065.2 Cyphomyrmex costatus | reverse complement strand
TAAATTTATCTGTATGAAACGGTATAAATGGTACCGTAAGCCAGGAAGTGGGTACTTCACTGTTAACTGTTTCAGTAGAGTTTTTGTGAGAAAGATGTTTCATTTTGATTAATTGTTTAATACGTTGTTTTACATTTTCAAAAATGAACGGTAAGGGATAGTCATTATCCAAAAGGATATTAATGACAAAAGTTATGTTCTTGGTGTGAAACCTATAGTCAGATAGTATATAAGCTCTGTCAACCAGAGAGAATATGACACCTTTTTTCTGGGAAATAGGATGGTTCGAGTAAAAATTGAGGAAACGTCCGGAAAATGTAGGCTTACGGTACCAATCAAAAATAAGCTTTTTATCATGCTTGAGAATCGTAACATCCAGAAAATTCAATGCATCCCCACCTATCTCAACTGTAAACTGTAGACGGGGGTGAAAGCTGTTAAAAGTTAATAATATGTTTTCTATGTCTGAAGAAGATGCTGCCATGCAAACATCGTCGACATATCTATAGTAAAAAATTATATTATTATTAAAAGACCTCAATGATAGAGTCTCCAGTTTCCTCATCACTAGATCGGCAATGATCGGAGAAAGAGGTGAGCCCATGGGTGTGCCATAACACTGCTTATAAATGATATCATCAAAAAAGAAAAATGTAGAATTCAAAACAAGTCTAACAGCCTCCATAAACTCATCTCTAGGTAAAGAACATCCACGTGCGATGAAATTCCATTGCTCATCAACACACTCCAAGGCCAAATCCAAAGGTATGTTGGTGAACAAAGAAACAACATCTAAGGAAATTAATTGGAAATCGTCATCAATCATCTTATCCTCCAATTTTTTTATTAATTCAAAACTGTTTTTTATGTAGCTATCGGCTTTGGGAATAGAGTTATAGAGAATATTATGCAAAAAAGTCGCTAAAGGATACAACGGACTACCTATAGATGAGACAATTATTCGTAAAGGACAATGCAATTTATGTATCTTTGGCAACCCATAGGCTCTAGGAAGTACACCATCGCTTT
>NW_017275030.1:0-8624 GCF_001594065.2 Cyphomyrmex costatus | reverse complement strand
GATGATGAATTTTCTGTGTAATCTGTAACAATAGTATAATCAGTTTTTATAATTTTTATATATTGACGATCTGATTTTTATTGATATACATTTTTTAAGTTTTTGTGGGGATAAAATAATGATGTCCATCTCTAAAGGTTAGACAGTTTTATAATTTTTTAACACAATTTATACGTAGTATGAGATTTATTAATCGTTTGTTAATTTATTTTACTTATTAGCTTGTTTTTTGATTCGATCTTTCAATCGCTTGGTCAACAATAAGACATGGAGATGTTCACATTAGATTTTTCCAATTAACGAATAACTTTCAATTATCATGATGTTACTTCTGAGGATGGCTCAATCCGAGAGCCGAAACGTTAAGTAGTATTGTAATTTTGTAATCATTTATGTTTTTGTTTTATTAATGTATAATTCAGAATTATGTAAGATGATATTTTATTATATATGACAGTTATGTTTTATCTATCGTTTTAAAAATTTTATTTTGTATGACTCTTACGACGTCCTTTGCTCATTTCGTTTGTTGTTTATATCTGAAACTTTTTTTCAGAAAATGCATTCCTTTCAAGATAATCCGGCGGGGAAGTTAAAATGGGTCACCCTATATACAGGGTGATGCTTTTAACTTGAGACATTCAAATATCTAAAAAAAGTAAGCACACTACAAAAAAAATGTTAAGAATCAAAATTTCATCATTTCGAGGGGGACATACAATGACGTTAAAATCAGATCCCCCACCCCGTCCCCTGGGCGGTGAGGGGGGGCAAGTTTTAAATCTTAAATGGGAACCCCTATTTTTTTTATTGCATATTCGGAATCTTTGGCTAAAAACACATACAATTTGTCTGAAACATTTTTCTCGTTTCATGATAGATGGCGCTGTAATCTTATTGAGAACCCATGCTTACGATTTTGCAATACATTAACAATAAAAATACCACGTTTTCATTGTTAATACTCGAAATTAGTCTTAAAACAAATTTCTCATTATTTTTTATTACTCATTAATTACTTCTCAAAAAACTTACTTTTAGCGTAGAAATTGACAGCATTATCAAAATTTCTTCCAGCTTCTCCATACACCAGAACCATTCCAATTTTTTCTCGTACAGTTAGATACTCCATTGTAAAGTAGTATTTGGAATAATCTTCGATTTAAGTAAAGTGAGTTTTGTTTTAAAGTTTTTTTTTTTTCATTTGTACTGTAATTTAAGAAAAGATAAAAGTAAACACTTTCAAAGTGTTTCGTTGGCCTTGTTAAATAATAGTACTATATGGGTTCTTAAAGATTAAAGGTACACTTGTGTTTTACTTTTTAATTTGGTAGAATTTAACTTGGCGTCGACTGTTGATATCAAATCTTTATACAAATAATACATATCATTGATTTAAGTAAATAATAAGGATAATACTACGTAGGTTTTTTAAGATTAAAATTTAACTTGGCGCCGACTATTGATATCAAATCTTTTATACAAATGATACATGTCATTAGAATTAAGTAAATAAGGATAATATCACGTAGGTTTTTGAAGATGGTTCTACTAAACAGCAAATGTGATTGGTCAGTTTCACAGTCGATTAAGTAATTGACGTTGGTGAAACTGGCCCAAATGGTTTTTTGACCAGCAGCACCCACTTTTAGCGCTTTTATCTACCTTTTTTTTTAAAAAGGTAAGTTTATATATACATACAAAAGATACATGTCATTAGAATTAAATAAGTGTATAAGAATGGTACCTCTTACATCTTTAGAGATAGAATTTTTAAAGACTAGTCAATTAAACGATATATTTTACGGGAAAAATCCATATTATATGACATAATAGTGAAATAAAAGAAGGGAGGATGTGCAATGTTAGAATTTAACTTGGTGTACAAATGATACGTGTTATTAGATTTAAGAAAATAATAAGATAAAAAAAAACAGTAGTTCCCTTCTCTTCTTCTTCAGTAATACCCAACAGTTCCGAACTTTCTGATTTGACTAAGTCTAACTGGAACATGTACTTGAATACCTCATTATGAATGCCAAGATTTTTTATATATATATTAATTTCCATTTCATTATCTTGCAATAACAAAATGTATTACGTTAAAATAGACAATTTGGTATAAGAATTCTATTAAAATTAATACTGATCTTTTGGGATTTAATTTTGAATTATAAAAAATTATTATTTTGATCTCTCACCTAGAACATTATAACTGATTCAAGATTATGGAGCACATAAGAATTCTTTTTAAATTAATACTTGTGGTAATTTATCACATTACGTAATAACGTTGATAAAATTCATATAAAATCAATGTTTCAAAATGTTAATGTAATGTTCCTTGCTTACTGGGCTCTTTATTCAGCTCTTACATAAGATAGTAATATTTGGGCGTGATGCGCTAGATTCACTTTAGTGTCCGTGCAAAGACTTCAGGGTGCCTTCCGGCGCCCGTTTATGGAGGATTTTTGTGGGGTGCCTTTCGGCACCCGCAGGAGGGAGTTACTCTTCAGATGAGTCGGACCCAAAGAGTTCCCTCAGTTGTAGGCGCTTGGCCTTGCTGGCCTTGCGCAGGCGCCCCGGTGTTCGGGGGCGCTTCCTCGGCGTCCTGGGCAGAGGGCTGATCGGCTCAGGCGGCGGAGATGGCCGCGGCGGAGATCTCAATGGCCGGCCGGCCTGGCTTGCCACCGATGCGGTTGTCACTGGCTGCGGCAGAGGTTGCTCGTCGGTCTGCGTGGCAGTAGACCTGGTGGACACTCGTCGCCTCCGAGGATCACTGGGAGCTTTCTCCGGGCTGCCCTCCAGCAGCGTCAGCTGCCAAGGGAGAAAGGTGATCCCTGCGTCCAGTGGTTTCTCCGTAACTGGGAGGTCTGTCGGCGGTGCTGGTTGTCGTCGCTGCGGCTGGTATGCGACAACCTTCCTCGTGGTCGGGATGCCCGGAGGACCTGGAGGGTCCGTTTCCGTCGTCGCGGCAGTCTGGCGGCTACTATGTCCCTGCGGTTGGTGAAGGCGATGGAGGGCTCCCGAGGGAGCTTACCCTCGTAGTGCAGAGGCTCGCACTGAAAGACTGAGACCTAAAAAATGGGCTCGCCCTAGAGGCCTGTAAGAAGGCGCACTCTGAGCGTCAGAGGCCTTGTGTTTACCACAGGCACACTCTGGAGGTTACGTTGGATCAACTCCACACTAGTTAGAGGCTCCGAGAGCTCCTCTTCACTGCGTAGGAAGATCTGCTGGGTGGTCTCGTTGCTTCGTATATATCCCCGTGCGGAATACTCTTGCACACGGGCGAACGCTCGACCGCGTGGCCCTCACGCGGCGGCGGTCGTAACTCCCGCCGGGCGGTATAGGCGCCAGGCGCTCGGCTAGCGCCGGCGCTCGCGCCTCAGGGGCGGCGCGCTCGCGTCTCGCCTGCCGGTATTGTGGCGGAGGGGCCGCCACAATACTCATCATTTGTAATTCATTTTTGAAATATAAAAACTGTTATTTCGATCTCTCACCTAGAACACTATATTTGATTCAAGATTTTGAAGCACATGTGTGTGAGTTACAGTTTTCAATCACGTGTATCTTCATAAAGTATACATTTTCAAAATATTATTCTAATTCATAATTAAAATTGTGAGGAACGATTGTTCTGTTAATCAATTTCGTAATAACATTATACCAAAACACTTATTACGTTTATTAGTGTATTTGATTATGTATATGTAAAAGATTTTGACATTGGAATTAATACATATTAACTTCCATTGCATTATCTTTCAATAACAGAATGTATTATGTTAAAATATTTTAGAGAACGTCAATGTAGACATACTGGAAAAGCACCGTTCGGATACTATCACCAAGAAAGAGAAATCATAATAAAGTTCTTAATTCTGAACATTAGAAAGAAACATACAATAACGAACTTGAAGTCATATCACAGGTATAACACACTACGTATAATTAACTTTATAATAAACGTACATAAAAATGTACAGATATTCTTCTTTTACATCATTTATGCTTCTTTCTAATGTTTAGTATTAAGAAATTATTATAATTTCTCTTTCTTAGTAATGGTATCCGAACGGTATTTTTCCAGTATGTTTACATTGATGTTCTCTAAAATATTTTAACGTAATACATTTCATTATTGAAAAATAAAGCAATGAAAGTGAATATGTATTTATTCCAATGTCAAAATATTACATACGTATAATCAATTATGCTAATAAACGTAATAAATTCTTTTGGTGTATTCAGAACAATCCTTTCTCACGATATTAATTACTAATTAAAATAATAATTTGTAACGATGCACCCATCGTCCTAGCCAGAACATCCGGCCGGACACCGCTGCACCGCCAACGCGATGCAGCGATGAAGGCGCATAAGCGCCCAATAAATTCGAAAACATAATTCACAGGTACACGGTGGCAGTAACGGCCGCGCCGCGCCGAGCACCGCCGAAAATGGATCGGCTCTCGCGAACTCCCACCGCCCGGAATCGCGCACACCGCAAGTACCCAGCGGCGGGAAAGACCGAGAAAACGCGAAGCCTCGCGAACGAGGCATTTTGACGAGCGTTAAAACTCGGCAAAAGAGCGAAAAGCGAGCATTCCTGTTCCTGACACGAATCCGTCCGCAACACCGAAATCCTCGAAAGCCTTGCGAGCCCATAGTAACCGGGTTGGAGAGTTCTCCGACTCCGCTGAGAGTTCTCAGCTGGTGAGCAAGAGCCACAAGGCACCGAACGACGAGAAAAAGGGGCAGAGAGTACTCTGCCTCTGTCGAGAATTCTCGACAGTCGTAAACGTCGAACACTGCATCTCACTGCATCACGACTGACCAGCATTCGACCGGGGGTGAAGAGTTCTTCACCTCCGCCGGGAGTTCCCGGCCGCTGGTCGTCGTTAACTCACGCCGAAACACCGCGTAAATACCGCTGACAGTCTGCCGTACTAGTCCGGCTATAAATAGCGACACAGCTGATCGGCCGCGATAAGCGTTATTCGCGTAGAAAAAGCGGCACAAGGGCTTTAAACGGCTCAACACATAAGCGCGCACACGCACGCACGCACGCACGCACGCACGCACACACACCTCTGTATGCGAGATCATAGGCGACGCATCGGATTCCACACGCCGGGCCCAGTATCAACGCACACGCACACGACACACATACGCACGCACACACGCACACACACACGCCGAAAGACGTGCTTCGCAACGCATGGCTCGTTTGCGCCAGCCGCTTATACGGCTTTCTTTCTTCCTTTCTTTTTTCTTTCTTTCTTTCTGTATTTCTTTTATGCTTTCTTTTGTTCACTGTAAATATATAGAGTAATTGCGACAAAGCAAATAAAAGCGGATTTATTGTATAAGATCTTGTCTGAGATTATTGCTCAACCTGCATTCTCCTCCGTTCGAACCTCTTTCGTATCCTGGAATACGAATTAACCGACGAGCTATATCCGCACATACGAAAGTTAGGTCGTTACAAATTTGTAAACGTATACTTATAAAGATATACGTGATTGAAAACTGGTTAATTTACACTCTAAAATCTTGAACTAGGTGAGAGATCAAACTATAACAGTTTTTCATATTTAAAAAATAAATCACAAAAGATCAGTATTAATTTTAAAAGAATTCTTATGCCAAATTGTCTATTTTAAAGTAATACATTTTATTATTGAAAGATAATAAAATACCATGAAAAATGACTCATATATTATTGAAGGTGCCAGGTTCATCAAAGTAAACATACACCAACAGTTGCCATCTTTACGTATGACTTGAATATCTCATTATGTATGAAGGTTTTTTACCATTTCATTATATATCTTCCAATAATAAAGATGTATTTAATACATGGTAAAACAATTTAATAAGAATTCTTTCGAAATTAATATTGATCTTTTGTGATTCATTTTTAAAATATAAAAAACTTATTTTGATCATATAGAACACTATATTTGATTCAAGATTTTGGAGTACATAAGAATTCTTTTGAATTAATATTGATCTTATGTGATTCATTTTTGAAATCTAAAAAACTGTTATTTCTATCTCTCACCTAGAACACTATATTTGATTCAAGAGTTTGGAGCACATGTGTGTGAGTTAACCAGTTTTCAATCACGTTTATCTTCATAAGCACACATTTACAAATTATTATTATAATTAGTAACTAATATTGTGAGGATTATACATTATTACCATGAAAAATGACTCAAATACTATTGAAGGTGCCAGGTTCCAAGTAAACATACATAAAGTATATATTCTTTTGTTGCATATATATGAAATAATAATGATTTAACATTATTATTATAAACATCTAGTGTGCATGTGTTGTTAAATCATTATTACGTATATATGCAACAAAAGGATATACATTTTATGAATGTTTATTTTGAACTAGTACCTTCAATGATATATCAGTTTGTCTTCTAACGTCGAAAGTGTCGATTGCATTGCATTACCTTCAGAATTTAATGTACTTTTATTATTGTAATGTATAACTGCGCTTGTCAACTATTTTGATACCACTCTTATTTAGGGCAACATTATTGTCAACAAGCTTTGCATTAGTCACATCCAAGATTATAGCACTGGCAAGAACTTTCAATGTACTCGGATCTAATGTCTTTATATTATTATCGTTTTATAGTATTTCGTCCTTCAAATTGAACACCATTTTGATCAATTACTTCCAAATTGTGTACCTGCAAAATATATAAATAATTTCAATCATTTTTTTCAGAAATTACGTTTATTAGCGTATTTGATTATTGATTATATGTAATAGATTTTATTGGTATAATGTTATTACGAAATTGATTATCAGAACAATCCTTCACGATATTAATTATTAATTAGAATAATAATTTGTAAACATATACTTATGAAGATATACATGATTGAAAACTACTTATAACTTACACTCCAAAATCTTGAATAAAATATAGTGTTCTAGGTGAGAGATTAAACAGTATATATATGTATATATATATATATATATAACAGTTTCTTAAGAATAAATCACAAAAGATCAATATTAATTTTAAAAGAATTCTTATACCAAATTGTCTATTTTAACGTAATGCATTTTATTAATGAAAGATAATGAAATGGTACATATTACCATGAAAAATGACTCATAATTATCGAAGGTTCCAATTCAAAGTAAACATACATAAAGTATATATTCTTTTGTTGCATATATACCTAATAATGATTTAACATTGCTATTATAATGTAGATTGTAATAAGGCTCAATAAATTTAAAACTAATGGAGAGAAACAGGGTTACGAGCCAATAAATTCTTTATAAACTTACTATTATATAATAATCTAACAAAGAAAGGACAATAAGAGTCAAGTAGTAAATAAAATAAAATAAAGCGGTTAAAACATTTAAATAACATTAACTGTGTATATACATAGAAATAATTGAAAAACAATAAATAAATTAGAAGTACTTAGCCGCTTATGATGTTATAAAAATGATAAAAACGCAAATTTGTGAAAAACGCAACTAGTTTCGACTCCAAGGATTGAATCATCTTCGGATGTCCAAAAAAAATTATTCTCTCCTTCCATACATACAGTCAAATCATAAAATCACCAACTCCTTGATTTTCTTTATTATTGAATAACATTGATAATAAAAGATGGAAAGATCTTATATTAGAACAATGTATCAAACAAAAAATTATTTACACAAAATCGATTCGTCAGTTAACAGTGTATAATGAGAATAATCAAAAATAAGACATACAGTAAAATTTAAAAAATTGAAAAAAAGAGCCATGATAGTGAATATTTATATTATTTAAGACTTACTATTATAAACAACTAGTGTACATGTGTTGTTAAATCATTATTACGTATATATGCAACAAAAGGATATACATTTTATGAATGTTCACTTTGAACTGGCACCTTCAATAATATATCAGTTACTTTCCATGTTAATATATTTTATTATTAGATAATTATTTAAAGTTTTGAAGATTTCAATACTAAAACCAAGTAATTTTATGTTTTGAGTAACTGTATCAAATAAGATGTAACGATGCACCTCGGACTGCATCGTTCCCGGTAGCTACTCATTGTATATAGTATTATTCATCCGTTGCATTGTAGCAAAGTTTCGTCGACAGTAGCTATCCGCCGCTCCGACCGAACGCGACCGAACATCGCCGATCGACAATCCCCTCCGCAGGAATTGCCAACCGCCAAGCGATAACGGAAAAGACCGTAATTAAACGAGCGGGAGCAATAATTAGTATATAACGCGTAATTATTGCTCCGGGAGCGCTCTTCTATCCGAACCGCCGCTCCAGTACGAATCCTGCTCCGATCCTAGCTCCGGTGATCCGACGCGAAAAGGGGGTCAAGTGTTCTTGGTCTCCGTCAAGCGTTCTTGACAGTCGATCACCAAAACTCCTGATCCGCTGGCCGTACGACGCGAAAAGGGGGTAAAGCGTTCTTTGCCTCCGTCGAGCGTTCTCGACAGCCGTACACCAGCATCCTAGGACTACCGCACCGACGCGAAAAGGGGATGAAGTGTTCTTCGCCTCCGCCAAGCGTTCTTGGCAGTCGGGCGTTAGTGTATCCGTGCCTTA
>NW_017275029.1:0-685 GCF_001594065.2 Cyphomyrmex costatus | reverse complement strand
AAGGCAGCAATCTCACCTGATGCGAAGCACCCGATTTTACTGCCAGCAAATCATTCATTTACGCGTCTAATCATACGCTATGAGCATCAAAGACAACTACATGCGGGCGCGCAAGCTACATTAGCTGCCATCCGTAACGCATATTGGCCTTTATCAGCAAGAAGCAGCGTCAAGAAATGTGTCAGAGACTGCATAACATGTCGTAAGGCAGACCCGCGTGCATCCGAGGCAATCATGAGTAATTTACCTACATTTAGAGTCACGCCATCCAAACCGTTCGAATCCAGCGGGGTGGATTATTGTGGTTCGTTCTACATTAGGTCTGGTCAACTTCGCAACGCAAAAATAGTAAAAGCGTATGTTGCTGTTTTCATATGTCTATGCACAAAGACCGTCCACATAGAATTAGTGAACAATCTTTCCACTGAGGCGTTTCTGAACGCTCTTAAACGTTTTATTGCCCGTCGAGGCAAGGTATGTCATATATACTCCGACAATGGTACAAATTTTCAAGGAGCATCAAACACCTTGAAAGAACTTTACCACATGCTTCACGGTAAAGATCATCAAAATAGGTTAGATAACTTACTCAACGAGGACCGCATTAGTTGGCACTTCATATCCCCTCATGCTCCACATTTTGGTGGCATCTGGGAAGCTGCTGTCAAATCCACAAAATTTCATT
>NW_017275028.1:0-517 GCF_001594065.2 Cyphomyrmex costatus | reverse complement strand
TCTTTAAAATAATTAATTCGATAGAATAAAAAATAATGGAAATAAGTTGAATTATAATTATAACAAAAATAGATCCTTTCAAATTAAAAAACCCAACAAATTTAAACCTTTGAAAATTAACCGCAAAAATTTGATCCTTCCTAAATTAAAACGATTACCTAACCACAAAATAGAAAACCCAATAAATTTCAACCTTTGAAAATTATCCCCAAAAATTTGAACTTTTCTAAATTAAAATGATTATCTAATAATGTAACATAATAATTTAAACTTTAATACTTTAAATGATATTATCTAATATAATATATTTACCACGAAAAGTAACTGATATATTACTAAATGTGCCAGTTCAAAGTGCACATACATTATGTTATTTTCTATGTTATGTACCACGAAAAGTAAATGAAAACTACAAAAATTGAACCTATCAAAATTAAAACGATTACCTCATTATAAAATAAAAAACCCAATGAATATCATCCTTTGAAAATTGACCCCAAAAATTTGTATCATTCTA
>NW_017275027.1:56576-61583 GCF_001594065.2 Cyphomyrmex costatus | reverse complement strand
TCCCGAACAATCTGGACACGCTCTCACTGTAACGCCCGCTCTGCCACAACGATAGCAATACACGCGTCGAGCTTCCCTACATTCCCGCGCTCGATGACCTAACCCTACACAATTCCAGCACCTCTTCGTGCTCGCGGCTCCGACAGTTGTATCAGCAGGTGAGATAAAAGACCCTGCCCCTACATCCGTAAACCGATTGCCTCCTGCATCGCTCGCGGTCCTCGACGCAGAAAATCCAGCCGCCCCCATCCCAGGAGCACGCGGACTCCTTTTCGGCGGCCGATACGCTAAATCGGGCAACAAGGATCTATCAGGGAACGGAGGAGCGCGGTATCGCGTCGCGGCGTCGTGAATCCCTTCCACACGCAAAGCTTTTCGCTCGAGGGAATACGGCAAGGCCGTTCCTCTGCACAACGAATCCCAGATATCTGACTTGAGGACGACAAAACTCGCACTTCTTGGGATTGATTTTGAGACCCGTCTGTAAAATCCCATCTAAAACTCGCTCGAGACACTCCATGTGCCCCTCAATGGTCGGTGTCGCGATCACGATATCATCTAAGTACGCGAACGCTTAAGGCTCCATTTCCGGGCCAATTAATTTATCTAATATGAAGTGAAATCATAGAATTCATCGCGTTGGATAGCAATCTGTAATCGCGGTAGCATATTACGATGAGCATAATTCAATTGCTCATGTATATTCCACGGGGGACTTAGCCGATCGAATAAGGCTTGCATACACGTTAAATAATCCGCGACAGACTCGAACTCTCCCTGCGTGCGTCGTAAAATCTCATCGCGAAGGGCGAAATCGGGAACGCCAAAACGAGAGAGCCACGCACCCGCGAACTCACTCGCGATTAAAAGAGGTAAAGACAAGTTAGATCATATACACAATCAAAATGTTGTATATAAAATTTCTTGTGAAAATTGTGATGCCAGTTATGTGGGACAAACGAAGAGGTAATTAAAAACTAGATTACATGAGCATGTCTCTGATATTAATAAAAGTTCAAAATCCCCTTCTGTAGTAACTGATCATAGATTGAAATATAATCATAATTTTAAATGGGATAACGTCAAAATTTTAGGAATTGAGCCTTCTTATAGTAAAGGACTGATATCGGAGATGGTATATATTAAAAAACAGACACACGGCATAAACAAACAAAATGACACAGAGTCTTTGCCCGATATGTACACCAATATGATACATTCTCTTTCTTCTTCTTGAATTTGTCTATCCTTGTTTTCCTCTTTTTCCTTCTTTGACTTTCTATCCTAACGGCATTATTCCAATTGTCATCACAAAGATCAGCACTCTTTTCTCATAGCTGCAGAGTATCTTATTCAATTTTGATTATCATTTGTATTGTGACACAGAAGAATTTTATTCATGGATATTTTAATTCTTTTTCTACCAATTTTGACAAAGTACATAAATTCATATAATTTTAAAATAATTTTTATGACTCCGTTAAGTTTTATTTTGTATTTTTATAAGGATCTTTTTTACTCTTATGACATCAGTTTTCTACATCTTTTGTACCTTAATTATGCAGTTTGGATGAAGATTGTTTGTAATTTTTGTATTATTTAACCGAAGAATGTTTTATATTTATTGTACTTTTTTAATTATATTTAAATTTTAATTTTATACATTGAAAATGACCCGATCGGAGTCGAAACGTCTGGAAATTTTATATATATATAGTTTGTTTTTTTAAATTATACGTACGTTAAACATATTTGGCTCTTTGTCCTTTTTCTTATTTATATTGTTAAATAAAATTATTTTAAATACTACCGACTGCTGACTGGTATGGCGTATGTTTGAAACCATCGCAGTACTATCACGAGTTAAATTGTAATATATTTCCCCGAAAAGTAACTGATTATTAATTAAAGATGCAGTACAAAGTGAATATACAAAAAGTATACGTAACTTTCGGCCGATTTTCGAATCGCCTCCGCTTTCCGCTGTACCCCTCACCACATATTTAATACATATTAAATACATATATACATATTTGAAATATATATTTTAAATATTAAAATTATTTTAAATACTCCCAACTGTTGACTGCTATAAAAAACATTAAATAAGCTTTGAAAACTTATTTAAAATAAAAATTATCATTTTTATTAAAACATCTGTTTTAAATAACTTAATTTTTTAAAAATGAAAGTGATAAAGAACGTTTAATCCTTTACAGAATTAAATTTAAAGAATTAATTACATAACTGGTACTCAGTCCTTCATTTTTTAAATAGTTTTTTATAGGCTATAGTAATTTGACTTTAAATTATTTAAAACAGAGTGAATTCTAACCAATTAGTATTTAATCGCTTTGAAATGTTATTTGAACAGCACGAATCGTTTAATTAATATGATAATGTAATAATATGCTCCGAAGATATACCTACGATATCACAATAAATAAAAATATGTTGTCCGAAGTCGACACGTCAATTAATACGCCTCCGCCTCGCTTTCGCTATCCCCCTCACCTCACCGCTCCGCGCGTAGAACAATGACATTCGATCATCGTGGAACATTTGGACTGCACGCGGTGAGATGAGGTGGGGAGGGTTGGGCAAATGCAACCTTCAGCTGATTTTCGAATCGCCTTCGTCTAGCTTTCGCTGTTCCCGTCACCTCACCGCACCGAGCGCAGAACAATACCATTCGGCTGTAATGGGGCATTTGGATTGCACGCTTTGTTTATGTGTAGCTTTCGCTGTCCCCCTCATCACATCGCATCCCAGAAAAAAACAATGCCATTCGACTGTCATGTGACATTTCGACGCGGAGCGGTGAGGAGGAAAATGCAACTTTTGGCTGATAACATATTGCGGAAATTTTTTAGAAAACTGTAATATGCAAATTGTAATCTGTTTTACTTATATGTAGGTATGTTCATTTTGAATTTGCATCTTGAATAATCTATCATTTACTTTTCGTGGTACATTTTAATGTAAAGTGTTCTAGGTAGCACAATGTGTATTCTATATTAGAAGTTCTTTGATAAGGATCCAAACCGAGGATCGAAACGTAAAAAAAATTGTATATTTTCTATAAATCGTATCAACACACATTAACATTCTGTGTACAAGACTCGATTAGGCACTTTCCTTTTCTTCTAAATAATTATCTAATAATAATATATTAACCACGAAAAGTAACTGATATATTATTAATCCTAACATATCATTAAAATGAAAAGGTCAAGCCATGTTCAAAAATAGATCCTCGCAAATTAAAAAACCCAACAAATTTAAACCTTTGAAAACTAACCGCAAAAATTTGATCCTTCCTAAATTAAAACGATTACCTAACCACAAAATAGAAAACCCAATAAATTTCAACCTTTGAAAATTATCCCCAAAAATTTGAACTTTTCTAAATTAAAATGATTATCTAATAATGTAACATAATAATTTAAACTTTAATACTTTAAATGATATTATCTAATATAATATATGACCACGAAAAGTAACTGATATATTACTAAATGTGCCAGTTCAAAGTGCACATACATTATGTTATTTTCTATGTTATGTACCACGAAAAGTAAATGAAAACTACAAAAATTGAACCTATCAAAATTAAAACGATTACCTAATCACAAAATAAAAAACCCAATGAATATCATCCTTTGAAAATTGACCCCAAAAATTTGTACCATTCTAAATTAAAATGATTATCTAATAATGTAACCTAATAATTTAAACCTTTAATACTTTAAATGATATTATCTAATATAATATATTACCACGAAAAGTAACTGATATATTACTAAATCTGCCAGTTCAAAGTGAACGTACATATAACGAATATTTTCTATGTTGAATATGTACCACGAAAAGGAACTGATAGATTATTCAAGGTGAAAATTCAAATTGAACATACATACATATAAGTAAAACAGATTAGAATTTGTATATTACAGTTTTCTAGAAAATAACTGCAATATGTTATTCTTAGTGCACAAAATATAAAAGTTGGTTAATGAGATTTAATTTGAAATTTATACTAGACCGTACAATAAAAAATAATTGCTTGTAATTTCAGAGTATCAATTTGTTAATGACTCAAAAAAGAACATGGCGGCCTGCTCTCAAAAAACTTCCGATGGATGAAACAAATAGTTGAAGTAAAAGTTATGAAAATAGTTTAGATTAATAGCAACCTATCAAGTATAACTATCATAGTTATCGTGTATGTTGTTTGTCAGTCGGTTCACAAAGTGCTACAAAATGTAACAGTGTTTAGATAATGATTAATTTAAATATTCGCTTTAACCATTGATTGGCAGAGAGAGAAATAAAAATTAAAGAAGAAAAATTCTACATTTCTACATAATTCTGTGTATTCACTTCGTTATAGAGCTTTTAAAGATACGGTTCTAATGCAATACTTTTTGTATTTCATGTGTTGTTATACCTACTCTGTAATAGTTTTGACATTACTTTTGACATCGAGATACTCATCAATTAGAATATATACGTCTATAATATATCAGAAATTTAAACCTTTAAAACTTCAAACGATTATCTAATAATAATATATTAACCACGAAAAGTAACTGATATATTATTAATCCTAACATATCATTAAAATAAAAAGGTCAAGCCATGTTCAAAAATAGATACTCGTAAATTAAAAAACCCAACAAATTTAAACCTTTGAAAGCTGACCGCAAAAATTTGAACGTTTCTAAATTAAAACGATTACCTAACCACAAAATAAAAGACCCAATAAGTTTCAACCTTTGAAAATTAATCCCCAAAAATTTGAACCTTTGTAAATTAAAATGATTATCTAATAATGTAATCTAATAATTTAAACCTTTAATACTTTAAATGATATTATCTAATATAATATATTATCACGAAAAGTAACTGATATATTACTAAATGTGCCAGTTCAAAGTGCACATACATTATGTTATTTTCTATGTTATGTACCACGAAAAGTAAATGAAAACTACAAAAATTGAA
>NW_017275027.1:53835-56497 GCF_001594065.2 Cyphomyrmex costatus | reverse complement strand
CAATATGTTATTCTTAGTGCACAAAATATAAAAGTCGGTTATTGAGATTTGATTTGAAATTTATTTAATTTATACTAGCCCGTGCAATGAAAAATAATTGCTTGTAATTCCAGAGTACCAATCTGTTAATGACTCAGAAAAAGAATATGGCGGCCTGCTCTCAAAAGACTGATGAGTTTCTCGTTTTTCACTTAGAAGTAATGTCGAAGCTTGTATGGAGTAATTTTTTCGACACTTAAAGTACGAAAAGTATTACTTATAAATAATGAATAATAAGATTAAATTAGAATAAAATAAAGATCTACCGCATTTTCAAAAACTACATAACGATGTGAACACATTATGTTGAAATGCCTTTTTCTTATGTACAGAGTAATTATTATTACGACACTCGAAGTGCGAAAGGTATTACATTTAAATAATATGATTAGATTAGAATAAAATAAGGACCCACCGTATTTTCAAAAGCTTCATAACGATATCGATGTGAACACACAAAATTATGTCGTAATGCCTTTTACTTATCTTATTCTCAACAATACCAATTGAGGCTTGTCGTCATTAATGCGAATATTTAAATCAATCTTTCAAACACTGTTACATTTTGTACTTGCACCGTAAGAATGATGTCACTTCTTTTTCAGAGTTAATTGATAAATTTCTTATCTATGCTATAATACAACTAACTCAAAACCGGAAGTTCAAACAAAATTTAGAAATTCGACTAAAGAAAGATTAAAGTCTTTTAATCTAAAACATTTTCATAACTTCTATTTCAATCATTTATTCCATCCATCGAAAGTCTTTTGAGAGTAGGCCGCCATGTTCTTTTTCCGAGTCATTATCAGATTGGTACTCTGGAATTACAAGCAATTATTTTCCATTGCACGGGCTAGTATAAATTAAATAAATTTCAAATCAAATCTCAATCACCGACTTTTATATTTTTTGCACTAAGAATAACATATTGCAGAAATTTTTTAGAAACTGTAATATGCAAATTGTAATTTGTTTTACTTATATGTACTATGTATGTTCATTTTGAATTTGCACCTTGAATGATCTATCACTTACTTTTCGTGGTAACGTATTATTATTAGATAACGGAAGGTGGAGGCAATTTGAAAATCGGCCGAAAGTTGCAAACACTTTTTGTATAGTATGTTCACTTTGAACTGGCACCTTTAATAAAAATATATCAGTTACTTTTCATGGTATCTTTCCTATATTTGTGCAATAGTCTTGTATGTACATACATTTAGCTTTCATATTTTGTAAGAAGCTTTTCCTATTGTATCATTTTATCGCATCATTTTAAAGATTATTGTGAAAAAGATTATTTGGTCAATAATGAATCATTTTGATATAGTAATCAACAAGATATTGTTTTATTTTTACTATATGTAGTATAAGTATAATTAAACTGTGACGAACTAGTTACTACAAATAATAGTAATTTAAATAAATATCTGAAATATGTAAAAAAAACATATGTTAAAATAATTTTGATTGTAACCTTAAAATAATAAAAACAACATAAGTTAACTTTCAATATTTATTATTCTAATCCTTATCAGGAGACGCGGTAGTGTCTTCGGCCATGTTAAAAACTGAAAGACACTACAAGTCTCTTATCCTGAGACACCAAAGTTCATTTTTGGGGGGTGCATAACTACTAAAACATAAAAAATTTAGAATCCAACGTTATATGTCCTGAAAGGCGGCATTACAACAAGTAATTTGAGCCGAAAGAATTTTAAATCGGTCAAGTCGTTCTGGAGATACAAGAGGTCGAAATATGGTGATTTTAATGAAAAATTAAGAATCGTCTTCTTCTTCTTCTTCTTCTTCTTCTTCTTCTTCTTCTTCTCTGTCCACATTCAAGGCCATATTAAAACTTTCTATTCCCTCTCACCTTTCCCTCACACCTTCACCATTTTCGATCGACGCAACCCCTCACCCCTTCCCTACCCCATCTCTGCCACCCCTCTCTTTCGTTATATAATGTTTTTAAATCATTTTTTAATATATTTGTAATATATTTGTATTCTAAAGAGTAAATGATATTCGAACAAAATCATATCATAAAAATGAAAAGTTCAAGCCATGTTCAAAAAAGGATACTCAATAGTACATTGTGTAACAAGTGTGTATTAGTTGTTTATTGTGCAACGCGGGCGTGAGAGCGCACGAGCGAAGCGAGTCTCTTATCTCGAGCCACCAAAGTCCATTTTTGGGAGGAGCATAACTACCAAAATATAAAAAAATTTTGAATCAAACGTTATATGTCCTGAAAGGCGACATCACCACGAGTAATTTGAGCCAAAAAAATTTAAAATCGGTAAAGCCGTTCTGGAGATATAAGCGGTCAAAAAGTAGTGATTTTAATGAAAAATTAAGAAACATCTCCTTCTCCTTCTTCTCCTTCTTCTCTGTCCGCATTCAAAATTTTTCAAACCGACATTTAAACTTTTCAACATTCTCTCTTACTTTTCACTCGCACCTCCACCATCTTTGGCCCACCGAACGTCCTGCACTCGCCCCTTCCCGTCCCCCCCACCCACTCCCGCCACCCCTCTCTTTCGCTGTATTTCACACTCTTCCGTTATTTCAATTTTTTAACATCCTCTCTCACCTTTCACTCGCACCTCCACCATCTTCG
>NW_017275027.1:43066-52558 GCF_001594065.2 Cyphomyrmex costatus | reverse complement strand
TGGAAGCCGGGACGAAACGCCAACTTGTGATATTCTTCGCAATCTTATTTTTCATAGATTCTAAATTATTACTTTAATATTAAATTTTAATATATGTCTTTCAACATATTATTAAGATCTAATAAGATGCTATAGGCATCAAAAATTTGTTAGATTGATTCTCAATTTAACTAAGTGATATTACTGCGGTAGTGAATATGTATGCGTCAATGCTGAAAATCTATCAGCGTTGCGGGGGGGGACTACATACGCAGTATATAAATTCACACAATATAATAAACAACTTGATATAAAGAGCGAAGGGCCATGAGTTAATAAATTCATTAAATTCTTTAATTTATTCAAATATATTGCAAAGAATATCACCTAATTTTGGTCCGTTTCGTCCCGGCTTCCACTACTGGACTCATCAGTAAGGTATTGTAATGGAAGCCTACCTTATACGCCGGTGTAAGTTATTAAATCGAGATTCTATATAAAGAGATATACGCGCATCTCAGCACTTGCGAGAATTTACGAATATCTATAGACCTCTGATGGCGGGTCGACGTAGTAATATTCTTTGCAATATTTATCTTTAGTAATGTATAGATATATACATATGTATGTGCGAATTCTTACTTAATTAAGAATTTAATGAATTTATTGGCTCATGGCTCTTCGCTCTTTATATTAATTGTTAAAATACATATTGAGTCTTGTCACATTGGAAATTTTAATTCACGCGGGCGAAATAATGCGTTTGAATTCACAATTTGATTAAGGGGATGTTTGTCAGATAGAAGTTGCGTTTCAAGACCGATGACTGTTCGGCGCGCAATTTGGGGGGGATTTTCTAATAGAGTTGCGTTTTCAGGTTGCGTAATTAAACTTAGAAATTGAAAACACATTGAGCAAACAGAGTAAAATTCGCAAGTAAAATTCGCAAGTAAGAATTCGCATATATATATCTATACATTACTAAAGATAAATATTGCAAAGAATATTACTACGTCGACCCGCCATCAGAGGTCTATAGATATTCGTAAATTCTCGCAAGTGCTGAGATGCGCGTATATCTCTTTATATAGAATCTCGATTTAATAACTTACACCGGCGTATAAGGTAGGCTTTCATTACAATACCTTACTAATGAGTCTAGTAGTGGAAGCCGGGACGAAACGCCAAAATTTGGTGATATTCTTTGCAATATATTTGAATAAATTAAAGAATTTAATGAATTTATTGGCTCATTGCCCTTCGCTCTTTATATTAATTGTTAAAATACATATTGAGTCTTGTCACATTGGAAATATTAACAACTTGTTTTTAGGTTTCGATTAGGCTTTACACGTTCTACTGATTAATTATTAAAGCTGCCAATACAAAGTGAACATACGTATAGTGTATTCGACTGTCATGGGACATTTCGACTGTACGAGGAGCGGTGAAGGGGAAAATGCAACTTTTTGCTGATTTTCAAATCGCCTCCGTCTAAATTTCGAAGTTTCCCTCACCTCACCGTTCCGCGCGCACAACAATGCCATTCGACTGTAATGGGGCATTCCGACTACACGCGGAGCGGCGAGGGGGACAATGCAACTTTCGGTTGATTTTCGAATCATTTACGTCTAGCTTTCGCTGTCCCCTTACCACACAGCACTGTGCACAGAACAATGCCATTCGATCGTCATTGGACATTCAGACTGCACGCAGAGCGATAAGGTGAGGGGGACAGTGCAACTTTCGGTTGATTTTCGAATCGTTTACGTCTAGCTTTCGCTGTCTTCCTCACAACACCTCACCGCGCATAATATATTACCACGAAAGTAACTGTTTTACATTTATTTAATAATTTTGATGTTTAATATGCAATCGCGTTAACGAATAAAAAATAAATATGTTCTAAAATTGACGCGTTAATATTAGACGGTTAGTGAAAGCAGCCTTGGGGATTGTTTTGATGTGGAAGGGCGGACGCGAGTCGCACGTTCTCCCCTCACCCGGCTCACCGATAAACCGTGCAGGCATCATTTAAATATACTGCCGACTGCTGACTGATGTAACGTATATTTAAAACTATTGCAGTACAATCACGAGTTAAATTCATAAATTGTAATATATTACCACGAAAAGTAACTGATTATTAATTAAAGATGCCAGTACAAAGTGGACATACATAAAGTGTATGTAATTATCGGCCGATTTTCGAATCGCCTCCGCTTTCCGCTGAACCCCTCACCACGTATTAAATACCCTCACCACATATTAAATATATATGTATATATTTGAAATATATATATATTTTTTAAATAATATTCTTTTAAATACTCTCGACTGCTGACTGGTACAACGAATATTTAAAAATAAGAAACATAAAATAAGCTTTGAAAACTTATTTAAAATAAAAATTTTTTTTACTAAAAACATCTTAATTTTTTAAATATGAAAGTGGTCATTAAATTTAAGGAATTAATTACATAACTGGTACTTAGCCCTTCCTTTTTTTAATATAAAACCAAATTGTATATTATATGCGATCGCGTTAATGAATAATAAATAAAGATATGTTGTTCTAAAGTCAACGCGCGCGCGCGCGTTAATTAATATTTATTATTATATTTTTAAATCATTTTTTTATATTTCTGATATATTTGTATGCTAAAAAGTAAATGATATCCGAACAAAATTATATCATAAAAATGAAAAGGTCAAGCCATGTTCAAAAGAGAATTCTCTCAAAAATTTAGGCCTTTAAATCTTTAATGATCATTTGATCAAAAAATAATCCCCAATAATTCAAACCTTTAACACTTTAAATGATATTATCTAATATAATATTACCACGAAAAGTAACTGATATATTACTAAATATACCAGTTCAAAGTGAACATACATATAACGTATATTTTCTATGTTGAATACGTACCACGAAAAGTAATTGATAGATTATTCAAGGTGCAATTTCAAATTAAACATACATACTGTGACGTGACACTTTGTGTCCGTCACTCGCGAGTGCATTGGCACGGAGATCCTGTGTCCTCTAAACTCGAAGAGCGAGGGCACAAGCGAGCGTGCCAAATTTCTATTTTTTGTTTCGTTTTGTATATTCTTTTATATAAAATATTTAGTAACTTCAGATTTTTAAAGAACGATTATTAGTCACATTAGAGCGTGAGCGGTGGTTATCTTAGATTCGTGTAATGTTGCCGCCTTACTCACGGAAGGAAGAAAGAAGACGTCGTGGAGGAAGCAAGAAACCACCAAAGAAAATGCCGATTGTGTCCTCAAGATGCGCGGTACACGCAGGTCGTATTGTTTTGTAACCTCTGCTAATTTTAATATTATTTGGTGATTGTCGCACCTTTATTGCAGACGCCTCGGAGAGAGACGTACTAAGGGACCGTCTCAGCACGGCCCGAACAGTGGCAGCCGCCTCCACTTCTGAGGAGAGCGATAGAAGACCACTGATCAAGACGGAAAGCCTCGGCCAGCTAATTTGGAAAAGTGCGCCAGAGATTCAAAGGATACGCGACCCACAGGACTCGCTGTGATTAGTCGCGGGGTTACGCGACAGCAACAAGCCAATTAGAATAAAGAGCGGCCCGATAGGAGAGGGGCCTAGCGGCCTGCGTGGATCCGCGAATGCTCTCGATTATCACTTGCGCGGTGATCGAGTTTCTGTAAAGAGGACACGGGATCTCCGGAGCTTTCGGGAACTAAGAATGCTGTCTACCGTTACTGAGAAATTTAGAGGCGGAGGTTTTCCTCTGAAGGATCAACGAGGGATCGTTACGTGGTGAGGCGAGCGTTATCTTATAATTTGTGTAAAACCACCGATTGCGGTAGGTGACATGCGTCTCGAGCACACGTTAGGCTTTACTCCGATTTTTCGTTGCCGATACCGGATCGGTCGCCTATAGGCGTTTTGAGTCAGTGTTGCCGTGAATACGTGCCTTCCGCTCAGATGCTCTAATTCGAGAATATATAATAATGTAGTTGCTCGCCCTCGTTGCCGCCAAGTCACTTGTGTAATTGTTAGTTGTTGAGAATTCTTTAAAGTTGAAACTGGCGTTATTGCGCATTAGAGAATCGTTGCCGTCTAATGTAAAATCGTATGTTCTAATTATTCACGAAGTAATTATTGTTAACATAATAAGATCTAGATTTGGTCGCATATTTCTGCTCGGCGAAGTATTGCCGAATTTCCCTCCTGTCGTCGACGGCCAGTTAATAGTCGGTTTATTGTTATTGCGCCGCATACCAGAGCGCGGAAGGTCAACGCTGTAACGTACTTTCTTTCGAACACTTTTGTACAGTCTCTATTAAATATATCGATTTCTCTTTATTGTTATTATTAATTCTGGTGCATTTATTTCAGCCTCTCCATCGTTCTCCGACAATTTCCCCGCTAACCGCGAACCACTTCCCTCTGCCAATTCCGTTGGCTGAGCTAGTTGTTTAGTTCCGTCGCGAGAATCCGCGTAATCTTTAATTTCTTGTGCGAGCAATTTATCTAACGATTTGTGCGAAGAGTGGCACGCTCTCTCGTGCCTGGCGCCCAACAAATTTTTGATAGCGATTAAGATCTTTGCTGAGTAAAGTAACTTGTCAACTACTGTAAATTCTCGAATCACGAAAGAATTAATGAAGAACCGCACTATTGCTTCTTTAAGTATTTTGTATTCTGACTAAGAGCTTTAGCATAATTAGATTTCTTTTGGAGGACGCGACGAAGTTGTGCCGACACTCAAAAGTACGGTTACAATACATATAAGTAATACAGATTACAATTTGCATATTACAGTTTTCTAGAAAATAACTGCAATATGTTATTCTTAGTGCACAAAATATAAAAGTTGGTTATTGAGATTTGATTTAAAATTTATACTAGACCGTATAATAAAAAATAATTGCTTGTAATTTCAGGGTATCAATTTGTTAATGACTCAAAACAGAACATGGCGGCCTGCTCTCAAACTTTGATGAGTTTCTCGATGTCTACTTAGAAGTAATGTCGAATCTTTTACAGAGTAGGTATAACAACACATGAAATACAAAAAGTATTGCATTAGAACCGTATCTTTAAAAGCTCTAGGACGGAGTGAATACACTGAATTATGTGGAAATGTAGGATTATTCTTCTTTAATTTTCAATTCTCTTTCTGCCAATCAGTGGTTATTGCGAATATTTAAATTAATCATTATCGAAACATTGTTACATTTTGTACTTGCACTTTGTGAACCAACGGACAAACAACAAACTTGATAACTATGATAGTTATACTTGATAGGCTGCTTTTAATCTAAACCATTTTCATAACTTTTACTTCAACTATTTGTTTCATCCATCGTAGAGTTCTAGATATCAGAGAAGCGCAACCGGCTTAAATCAGTATCGTAAAATTACTAAAAACAGTATTAAAAATGGCGTCGTTTGCAGACGAACTATGAAATCCACCAATCGTCTATTAGTCAACCATTTTTAATACCAGTGAATGAATGTCATGATTGGCTGACAATCATCAACCAATCAGGACGCGGAACATCGGTTACGCTTCTCTGATATCTAGGACTCTATCCATCGGAAGTTTTTTGAGAGCTGGCCGCCATGTTCTTTTTTGAGTCATTAACAAATTGATACTCTAAAATTACAAGCAATTATTTTTTATTATACGGTCTAGTATAAATTTCAAATCAAATCTCAATAACCGACTTTCATATTTTGTGCACTAAGAATAACATATTGCAGTTATTTTCTAGAAAACTTTAATATGCAAATTGTAATCTGTTTTACTTATATGTATGTATGTTCAATTTGAATTTGCACCTTGAATAATCTATTAGTATTAGTTACTTTTCGTGGTACATACTCAACATAGAAAATATACGTTATATGTATGTTCACTTTGAACTGGTACATTTAGTAATATATCAGTTACTTTTCGTGGTAATATTATATTAGATAATATCATTTAAAGTGTTAAAGGTTTGAATTATTGGGGATAATTTTTTGATCAGATGATCATTTAAAGATTTAAAGGTCTACATTTTTTAGAGGATTCTTTTTTGAACATTTATAGATACTGTATTGTCGTTTTGTCGTAGTTACTTTTATTATTGGAGAAATCCCCCCCCCCCCCCCCCGAAAGGACGCTCCGGTCGGCGCGCTCTCCGTATTGATATTTGTACGATCGCTACCACTGCGTTGCGTTATTTTTCATAATGTAACGCTTTTGCGTGGGGTTAGAGAAATAACTCAACGACTTGAGGTATTGTTTATTTACCGTACGCAAAAGCGTTAAGGTGTAGGGCACATTACGTGCACGTGTAAGGAAAAAATTTAAACCTTTTTATCTAATAATAATATATTACCATGAAAAGTAACTAATATATTATTAATTAAAGGTGGCAGTACAATGTGAACATTCATAAATTGTATGTAACTTTCGGCCGATTTTCGAATCACCTTCGCTTTCCGCTGTTCCCCTTACCTCACCGCCCAGCGCGCAGATCAAATGTCGCTGGAGCGTCGTGCGGCATTTGGACCACGCGTGGAGAGGTGTGGTGAGGGGGACAGCGGAAGGCGGACGCGATTCGAAAATCGGCCGAAAGTTACATACAATTTATGAATGTTCACTCTGTACTGGCACCTTTAATTAATGATATGTAAGTTACTTTTCATGGTAATATATTATTATTAAATAAAAAGGTTTAAATTTTTGAATATCCTTTTTGAACATAGCTTGAAATTTTCATTTTTATGATTATTTCTTTACTAAATAAACATTTTAAAATATAATCAACTAAAATAATCCTAGTAATTCATAATATAAAACATGTGGTTCATTGTTAAAAATAGCATTGTTCATTGTGTACACACCCCTTGTATCACAATGCACTTTCCGTTTTTTAAAATAGTAATTTAATATAGGGGACTATCCTTCAATGACCTTGACCTTGACATATGTATATTGTCAAGGTCATGACCCCGAGTGATCTTGAACAAATTTTAGCCATCGCTCATTGTTCGTTAAAAAGTTATTAACAAAAAAAATTCTTCAATAGAACTTAACTTTTGGACATTACTGCTTTCCAAAACAACTTCCCTGCTTTAACAGCGCAAAATATTTTCTTATATAATATTTGTTTCTTTAAAGCACAGAGAACTGATATTTTTAAAGCTGAGAATTTGTATTTTTAAAAGTATAGAATTTGCATTTAAAAGAAAAAAAAATGTGGTTTTAAAGCAAAGAATTTGTATTTGTAAAGCAGGAAATATTTTATTCTGTATAATGTTTATCTTTTCCATTTGTTTGTTTGATTTATTCAGTACTTATATTGTCAGATATTAGATATTTCTTAGCCATTATGTTAAAGAAAGCGTCTAATCGTTCATATGAATCAAATGCTCTTTTGAACGTGAATTCTGCAAGATAATGGACGAAATCGGATTGTTTACAACTATATAGAGGTATAATTCCGCAAATATCTCTCCACAAACATTCTGTTTTGAGTGTGAACGTTTGTATCTAGATCAATAAAATTTTGAGAATGATTTACTGTTTTATGTAGATACGTTGGATCGATTTGGCTGTATGCTTTATCGGTATGAATTATTGATCCAGGAGCAATGTTTTTTCTGCATACACAAATAATCGTGAGATTCAGGATAGATTTACTTATTTAAATCATAAGGTAAGTTTATAAATTCTAACAAATAAATGAAGTTATATATTTGTAACATAGAAATTATATATTTATGAGCGACAACGACGTAGTTGTATTTATAGTTACAGTGTTTATTTTAAACAGGAAATATTAGATTTAAACTTCTATCCATATAAGAAGAATGGAAGAAGTGAACCTTACACATAATAAAATATTTCCTGCTTTACAAACACAAATTCTTTGCTTTATAACCATATTTTTTTTCATTTCAAACGTAAATTATATGTTTTTAAAAATACAAATTCTCTGTGCTCTAAAGACACAAAACTTGGTAAATATCTAGAAAAGGGGAGCCCCCCCCGATGATCTTGACCTTGACATATGTTGTCAAGGTCATGACCCTGAGTAACCTCCCACAGGTTTTAGGTGGCGGTCACTGTCCGTTAAAAAGTTATTAACAAAAAAAGTTTCAAAATTAACGTACTATTTCTCGGAAATTATACATATTAACGTATCATTTCTGCCATATATGTATTATAACAAGTACTATTTTACATCTCCTTCTGTTTAAAAACGTTAAACTTTCCACGCAAAGTAACTCTCACCTCCCCCAACCCCCTGCGAAGGGGCACACGACTTCTACGATTGTACTGTTGCTATGATTGTACTGTGAAAACTTATATAAGAAAATATTTTGCGCTGTTAAAGCAGGGAATTTGTCTCATTAGAGCGCAATCGTGTTCAAAAGTTGGGTTTTATTAAAAAACTTTTTTATTAATAACTTTTTAACGAACACAATGAATGATGGCTAAAATTTGTTCAAAGTCACTCGGGGTCATGATCTTGACATATGTTGTCAAGGTCATCGGAGGATAGTCATGTACTGAATATTTACCTTTAAAATAATTAAAATTGTAACTAAACTTAAGAAATAATTTAAGAGTTATTGTTTACAGTACGTAGTTAATTAAATTCATAAACTGTATGCAAAAACCCAAAACTACAACTCAATAACTGAGAGAAATACGAGCTTCTGAAGCTGACGTGGTTCATTGTTGGATCACTTACCCTATATATACGATATTTATATATAGATTTCCATAAATAAACAATCAATTTCGCACATTTTACTGAAAAATATAATACGGAGAGTTCTTAAAATACATTTTCATATCGTCTGTTCGTATTCATCGATTTGTTTGTCCTGGCGGCATTTCTAATGGGTTGTGAATGTTATTGACATAAACATGGCAAACGCCCATCACATACAGAGATACTTACGTGTCGCATACATACACACAGAGACAACTATATACTCACATGGTGTGTGTTGTTTGATTGTAAAACTGCGTGTAGACGTACGTGTGTACATTATACAATACGTATACGTATACACGTTCCATAGCGTAACACGTTCAACGTGACGCAAAGATGGAAATTAATGGTAATTATGCACTATAGGGGAGCCAGCTCCGATGACCTTGACCTTGACATATGTTGTCAAGGTCATGATTCTGAGCAACTTTGCCTCAACAACTAGGTGGCGGACTCTTATAGTTTTTGACATATTAAGTGTTATTTTTAACAGTAGTGAAACCTACTCGGTAAATGTTTCGCTTTACACAGTCGACCTCAAATGACTTCCGAGTGACCTTGATCTTGACCCTCAAGAAGGTCAAGGTCATTGACCATTCCCGTCGCTCGTCCTTAGTTAAAAAATTATTAACAACCATAGTTCTAAAATATACGTTTCATTTCTGCTATATACGTATAATATCAAATACTATTCTACACCTTTCCCTGTTCAGAAACGTTAAACTTTCCACGCGATGTTACTTT
>NW_017275027.1:9136-42926 GCF_001594065.2 Cyphomyrmex costatus | reverse complement strand
GGGTGCAAGGGGGCGGCCTTCGGCCACCCCCCCGCACCCACACCGTCGCAGAGGTCTGCCCCGACAGTACTATCATAGCAACAGTACAATCGTAGAAGTCGTGTGCCCCTGTGCAGGGGGGGGGGAAGTTACTTTACAAATAAAGTAGGTGCTTCCTATTTTTTAGATATTTATCATGGAAATCGTGTGCTCGTGCACAGGGGGGAGGGGGACGATAGTTGCTTCGCGTAGAAGATTTAACACATTTACATAGGGAGAGGGGGTGCAGAATAGTACTTAATATCATACACGCATACACTTCGCAACATTCAGTACTTTACAAACAAAGTAGGTGTTTCCCATTTTTGATTTTCTAGATATATACCGGAAAGACATATTATTGTATTATACGAAATTAGACTTTTAGGTCTAAATATCTCAGAAACTATAAGAGACCGCCGCCTAGTTGTTAAGGCAAAGTTGCTCAGAATCATGACCTTGACAACATATGTCAAGGTCAAGGTCATCGGAGCTGGCTCCCCTATAGTGCATAATTACCAAATTAATTTAACGTTAGGATTCCATTGTACCATCTTGTTCTATGTTAACGTCTATAACATTATTCACAATCCAGTGAATATCCTTAGGAATAAACGGGAGGAGATTGAATTCTTTCAACTATAGGCAGAAGTTATGTCTTCGGGCGAGTGAATTATAATTTTACGTATCCGATTTGCGATTATTTGATCCTGAGATTTTATTTTACGTTCACGGAATGAGAAAATTAAACTACGATTACCGTGTTTAAACGTGCGCCGAAACGTTTCATCAAGTCGCGTAGTTTAGAATTGATTCGAATATTAACTAACTTGTACATTTTGTTTCTTCATTATTTCTTATGTTCGCACTTTGCTGACTCTTTTCAATTCGATAGTACTTGAATTTTACGTTTTCGATGGTACAAACATCGCTAATATAACATTCTCCTCCTTCACCGCGATTAAAATGGAGTCTTATGTGTAGGAACAAAGTTATACTATATATACGTATATATATATACAGGGTGTTTGAAATTAACCGCCAAATATTTCATGTGCGGATAGAACAGACTATACTGAGTCGAAAAGTCCTGTACCATTTTGCGATTGCAGTAATAGTTAACGAGATATTAACTTATAAAAATATTTAAATTCACCCGGCCCACCGTCAAATGCAAACGCGCGGCTGGATAGGACCGCCCAGCTAAACGCGCCGCGCGCGTTCGCCGTTGCTAGGCGTTGTTTATAACAAGCGTTGTTTATAACAAGTGGCAATAGTCGTCGCTAGATATGAGTCGCGTGCCTAGCAACGGCGAACGCGAACGCGTGCGGCGCGCTTTGCAGGGCGGTCCTATCCAGCCGCGCGCTTGCATTTGACGGTGGGCCGGGCGAATTTAAATATTTTTATAAATTAATATCTCGTTAACTATTACTGCAATCGCAAAATGGTACAGGACTTTTCAACTCAGTATAATCTGTTCTACCCACACATGAAATATTAGGCGGTTAATTTCAAACACCCTGTATATATATATATATATATGTATATATATAGGGTGTCCCATTTTAATCGACGCATCCAATATCTCCTAAAATACGCCAGCTATAAAAAAATGTTTCAAATAAAAATGGAATGGTGTCGAGGGGGACACGTTTTAGTCACATTGTTTTTTTTCTAAGTGGAGGCGCTAAAAAGATATGAAGGTCACCTCCACTTTTTTAAATGGAATTATGTAATTTTTTTTAGATAACATGATTCCTCTAACTATTTTGCATATAAAAGTATTAAGGTAGAGATACCAAAAAACCAATAATTTTCGAGATATTTTACACTTTATTTTGGTATATTTTGACACAAAATGTACCAAAATAAAGTGTAAAATATCTCGAAAATTATTGGTTTTTTGGTATATCTACCTTAATACTTTTATACACAAAATAGTTAGAGGAATCATGTTATCTAAAAAAAATTACATAATTCCATTTAAAAAAGTGGAGGTGACCTTCATATCTTTTTAGCGCCTCCACTTAGAAAAAACAATGTGACTAAAACGTGTTCCCCTCGACACCATTCCATTTTTATTTGAAACATTTTTTTATAGCTGGCGTATTTTAGGAGATATTTGGATGCGTCGATTAAAATGGGACACCCTATATATACACACAGTTAGGGGCATTTGAAACAGGTCACCTGAATAACTCGCTTGTTTTTGACAATAGAAGAAAAAGTTTCAAACAAAAGTTGCTTGGTTTCGAGGAGCACATAATGTGATGTCAATAATTATTTTTTTGATGGAGGCGCTAAAAAGATATGAAAGTCACCTCCACTTTTTTAAATGGAATTATGTAATTTTTTTTAGATAACGTGATTCCTCTAATTATTTTGCATATAAAAATATTAAGGTAGAGATGCCTTTAAAAAAATATGTATACAAAATGGATAATTTTTTAAATACGCAACTATGTGTTTTCTTTACACCATTTGATTTATCTCATTATTCTGTTCACAAAAGTATTAAGGTACGATAATCAAAAAGTTAACAGTTTACGAGTTATTTAACATTTTGTGTCAATATGTATCAAAATAAAGTGTAAAATATCTCGAAAATTATTGGTTTTTTGGTATCTCTACCTTAATACTTTTATATGCAAAATAATTAGAGGAATCACGTTATCTAAAAAAAATTACATAATTCCATTTAAAAAAGTGGAGGTGACCTTCATATCTTTTTAGCGTCTCCACCAAAAAAACAATTATTGACATCACATTATGTGCCCCTCGAAACCAAGCAACTTTTGTTTGACACTTTTTCTTCTATTGTCAAGAACAAGCAAGTTATTCAGGTGACCTGTTTTAAATGCCCCTCCCTGTATATGTGTGTATAGAATATATTCTCAAATATTTTGGAACCAACGGTGAAACATTTGTATTTAAATAATTGGTATATGAAAAAAATGGTTTTGCTAAAGTATATTTAAAACTTTAATTACATACAGATCTGAAGAAATTTTGTTGAATTATCAAAATATTTATATGTATAAAACGCTTAAGCATTGATGAAAATGTTTTGTGCTATAAAAAAGGTTTTAATATATTCTAGCAACTGGTTTAAGCATCTTATATCCCTATGCAGCATAATTTGTTGGCTTAATATTAATTCAATATATCATATCTTTAACATTTAATCAATGTATTTTCAATAAACAGTATCAAATTATACCAGAAGGTTTGTGGGTTATCGCCGTGTCTTATTAATGCCTAAAGGCATTAATAATGAAGAAAGATACGACGATAACCCACAAATCTTCTAGTATAATTGAAGAAAATATCCATGAAAGCCTCAAAAGCGTAAACAATATCAAATATTATTAAAAATGTCCTATATAATGGAAAATAAATTGTTTTAAGGCACTCTTCGAATAATTTCGTGTCTAATTTACTTATTTACGTACTTACCGCTACGACAAGTGTTCAAAATAATGACCCTGAACATCGACGCATTTTCTGAAACGTGTCGACACAGATAACACTGCACGACGAATTTTATTCGGATCAATCGCAACGCAAGCTCTTCTTATACGCTCCTTCATGTCTTCTCTTGTTGTCGGCATTTCGCTGTACACTTGTTGTTTTAACTTTCCCCACAAATAAAAATCCATAGGTGTTAAATCTGGGGAACGTGCCATCTGTTATATCCTGACCGACCAATCCAACAATCTCCAAATTTTCTGTTTAGCAATTCAGTAAATTATCGTGCAGAATGAGCAGGACATCCATCTTGCTGGTACCACATTGATTGTCGTACGTTTAGTGGAAGATCTTCTAATAATAGTGGCAATATTTCTGTTAAAATCTGTGCATACTTGCGACTATTTAATGGTCCATCGATAAAGTGAAGACCAATTATTTTATCGTTAAGAACTGCGGCCCAGACGTTTATAGACCAAGGTCTGTGCTTGTCCACTTCTCTCATCCAATGTGGGTTTTCTACCGACCAATAGTGCATGTTGCGAAGATTTACTTGTCCATTGTTTGTAAATGTAGCTTCGTCAGTAAATAAGATTTTAGTGGCAAACATATCATCTTCTTGTAGTCTTTGTAGTGCCCATTCACAGAATTGTACACGATTTTGAAAATCATTGCCATGTAATCTTGATGAAGTGAGATATGGAAGGGATGAAATTTGTTGGAATGTAGTATTAGCAAAACACTTCGTCGACTAATACCACTTTCACGTTCAAGCTGTCTTGTACTGATATGTGGATTTAGGGCTACAGCGGCTAAAATGTTCGTCGAATTTCCGTCGTCAGTTGCTTTCTTGATTCGTTTGCGTTTTTTATTATCCACACTTCCTGTTTCTTGAAAAGTTAGTACTATGTTTGAAAAAACAGAGAATGAGGGATGGATACGATCGGGAAATCTTTCAGTATACAAACGTACTGCTTCTATCATAATTTGGCGACATTCACCATAAACGAAAATCATGTCGACTTTTTTTCCGCTTTCGTATAACGCATTTTGCAAGATACGCACTTTGCAAGACACGCACTTTGATCGATAGATGAATTCAAACTGATGAAGTAAATATGAATAATGCTACGTGCGATTCAATTTAAACGGTATGTAAATATTTACATACGCTTGAACGATTAGCGGTATACCGGTAAACAAGAAGAGAAGACACGAAATTATTCGTCGATGTTCAGGGTCATCATTTTGAACACTTGTCGTAGCGGTAAGTACGTGAATAAGTAAATTAGACACGAAATTATTCGAAGAGTGCCTTAAAACAATTTATTTTCCATTACATTCCATTATTGACCTTGCGTAACCTTGAATGACCTTCAATTATAGATCATTGTATTCGTCTTGAGATGCTCTATCAGAATGTAAATAAAAAAATATGTCATTCCATTAAAAAAAAAAAATTTGACCTTTGCCTATCCTTTGCGCCTTCACCAAAAAAACAATTATTGACATCACATTATGTGCCCCTCGAAACCAAGCAACTTTTGTTTGACACTTTTTCTTCTATTGTCAAAAACAAGCGAGTTATTCAGGTGACCTGTTTTAAATGCCCCTCCCTGTATATGTATAAGAAAACAATCAATAGGAAATAATGCCTTTAACGGTCTAGCTAGATCTTAGATGCTTGTATAATTCCATGTGAATTTATATACTACGTATATATAGTTTGTTAAACCTCGCGCTAAAATAATATTTTGGTCTTGAAATGCAAACTCTATACTAAACTACCGTAGTAATATCATGAGTTAAATTGACTAACAATTTAAAAATTCGATGCTCTTTACTTAATATTTTACATAGAATTTTATTCAAATATCTAATATTCGGGTAGAAGCATTATTACCAAAAAATTGCTACTAGGAGTAATTATTTCGATAATATTCAAAGAAAATTATTTTCAAATCTATATTAAATTAAATTTTTTGATACTTCGACAAAACACTTCTTGCCGTATACCTTGAGGAAAAGTTATCCAAGAGGAACAATCCTCTTGCTGGAGTGCGCTTCTAACAATCATAACAGCAACTAATGAACGCCGTGTTCGCGTTTGACGCTAAATCTCGCCCGCGAGAACAAAAGTTGTAACATTAACATTACAATATAACCGCGCGTCCCTTCTCATTTATCGTCATGTTGTCAGTACGCGTGTTTGCATTTACTTTTTAAGTGGACAGCCGAAAGGGTGGACGGATAGCTGCCGCGAGGTTTATGGGTGAATTTCTCTATCAAGTTTAAAACGAGAGTGGACGAGTTTTGCCCTCCAATTACAAAGCGAACCCTGTCTCATCATGTATCTGGTATTGCACTGAAAATATTATATACACTATTGCGGTCTACACGATTAAGGAAGATCACGATCCATGCTCGGTTATTGACTCGAGTAAAGATGGGCAGTTACATATTACAATCCTTGTTATCGCAAATATAAGTATTAAACTTAATAAAATTGAGGTCACCAGAATTATGTCAAACGTGATAAGTATGAACTCAGATAACATGCATATTGTTGCATAAAATATCTAAAAAAAAATATTTTATAAATCTTATGCAACATGTATATATATATGTTATTTAGGAAGAGAAATTTTATGATATATTTTACAAATATGAGAGAGCATCTTTTTCTATCGCAATTTGTTTACGTATTTTCGCTATTTGTAAAAAATGAAAAAAAATTATGTTAAAAATAATACTTTTATTACATTTATATAATTATATTTATAAATTAAAGAAGAGATGCGTTTATGTAATTTGTAATTTTTTTTCATCACTCCATTATATTTACAATGTAAGTAGGGAATTGTATTTAATGATTAAAATATTAATTATGCGAGACACTTATGTATTAGGAAATGATTGCGATAAGGATACTAGCAGGTCCGTTCATTTTTAATTATTTAAATTAAGTGCTCACACAGTACTACGGAGAAATTAGCGGACCGTGATCTTCCTTAACGTACACTTTGCTCCAGATACGTGTGCATCCTCATGCCATATTCCGGTCGTATGCACATACAATACATATAAATTCCTAATCATATATGCATATATATATATTTCGTACGCGCGTGTACACCTATGTACATATAAATGAATGTAATTGCACAGAGAGACGCGTGCACATCGTAATATATAATAAATTTTTCTTTGGCACATCTCACCAGCTATTAGATTCGTACAATTACACTTGACTATAAAGTATGTGTATTCATATATTATAAATATACAAATACATGTATATATATATATATGTATATTTATATATCTATATATGTAATATATACTTATATATCTACTATATACGTAATGAATTTCTAATTTTCACCGAATACATACGTGTATGACGTCGGTCCAGATGCATTTAGTTTTGTCATAGATATCTTCGCATTTTTATAATGCGGACGTAATGTACGAAAAACTTAAATTTCGAGAACGTTTATTATTTCAAAATAAAACGCATTTAATCTCTAAATAATCTTAAGAAAGTTCAGGAGTTGTATCCGACCAGAACATAAAAGCGTGCTTCGTAGTTCCACTCTGACAAATTTATGAAAGTACCTACGTTATCAGTTATTACAACATACATTTAAAAAAAAGAGACACAGAGGGTTAAGCTTTAGGCTGCATTCGGGCAACGCGCTATTAGCGCCATTTGTGTGGTTCTTGTCTCACGTCTAATGGACGACAAAGATAAAATGAAACAAATAGCGCTAATAGCGTCTCCCCGAATCTAGCCTTAGAAAGTACTAACTTATAAGGTAAGGGTGCATCCATACCGACATTATTAATTCTGTTTCGCACAAACATCTCGTCAAAATATTAATACATATTTTATGTATATACTGTATTCACACACGCACGCACGCACGCACGCACGTCTATCTACATTTAAATGTACTTTCCGCATAATCAATTTTAGTGCGTTGTCTCTCTTGAACCTACCTATTTCTAAAAAATTATATAAGAGGAACGCGGTTAAAATTGTATTATCTATACATATATAAGTTTTAGGTATGCCGTTAAAACGTTAAGCGCCGAACGAAGAGCAGACTTGGCAGGCGCACGTATCTGCGTGGGAATCGCACTCTCTTGAGTTCGCAATGTTCTTCTAAACTCCAATGATTTCCTTAAACTTTTCATTTTTATAAAACTTTATCAATGATTTTTGAAAATAAATTATTAGAGGTACGTCGTTTCGTTAAAAGTTATGTAGAATCGAAATTTGCTACAGGAATCAAGCAAATGAGAATTTAAAAATCTGAAAACCGCGACTGATTCTGTCTTGTAATATCGCAAAAATTGTCAGAAAAATCGAGAAGAGAGAATTGCTATGTTATTCGATGAAAGAGCGCGACTCCATGGACCCATTCAAAAAATCTGGCGCGCAGTCGGAATTTAATCGTCGATTATAACTTTTTTTGTGTATGTTTGTTCTCTCTTTGTTTTTAAATACAATATATATCCACATGAACAAGGCACTCTCTGCTCGACAGAAGGGTTTTTCGCTGAATATCTCGTCCTCGCGCATCGAGTAAAAAGTTTTTACAGCCACATCGAGCTTTCGTTTCCATTTGGACCATCTTTTTTCTCGAAGACGTCGAGTAAAAAATGGTCGGGGTGTACTTTAGAATATTTCGATAGGAGTTTTCGCACGTTTCAGATTTCGTTCTATCGAAAACTTCAAAATTAGGCTCTAAACTGGACAGATCCTCTTCATAAAGCTATTTTTTTCTAGATCACACATTTTTCATTTTTTATATTAACTTTAATCTTCCTTTTCGTTTTCCAACAGTCGCAAAATCGAATTTCATTATACTTTCGAGAGGATGTAATTTTATTTTATCAATAAATGATTAGTAATATTATGTTATGTAATAGAGCGAAATGAAATGTGGCATCTGCTATTACCATGCAAATTTCAAATTTTTTCATTTTTGCTCTTTACTCACCACATTCTCTATGTATTCACAGTATCCAACATCACTGCCAAAAATTTGCAAAAATGCAGCATGGGTAATATGAAAGCTAAAAAGCCGTATTTAGTAGATGCCATCATTATATTCGCTTACACAAGGTAGAACTAGAACTTTTACTCTACTGTTCATATATACGATTAATTTTAACTAATTAAGAACTAATAGCGATAGTATACAAAGTCATCTTAAGACGAGCATCATATCAGAAAAATATCTATTTTTGAATTACGCAAATTCATTGAGACATTTTTTTACTAGGCGAATTATTGACGAGATCTTAATTATTAATTTTTTTTATTTTAGAAGCAACTCAAGAAAGAATGTTCGTACCGAATGAAGACGTAACTATTATTATGAATCACTCTATAAATTTAATCCTTTCAATACCTAGGCTTTATAATAGGGTTCTAATTTTATTCCGTTTTTCGGTGATACGTGTAAACATAAAATATTTATCCGTCTATATTCGCTTTCAGAAAAATGTTTATTTATAGGTAAACGTTTACACGTTTAATTAACATATCCGTTTATTAAAAACGTTTTTCTGAATATAAGTAATTTATTATTGGTTTAAACATTTATTATAAAAAAAACGTTAAAATATTCGATAAAACGTTTTTCATAGATGGATATGTTAAATATACAGATACATAAAATATATATGTACGTATATTTATAAATATACATTTACATGTATAATAGTTTAAAAAACTTTAAAATATTGCAATAATATCAAGTTAACGACTCTCACAATTAAAACAATAAAAAGTATAAAATAACCTATGTATTTGACATTATACATTGGTATGAAGGCTATAGAGTCATAGTGTTAGTTGTAATATAACTATACTTATTCAATCTAATTCGCAATCAATGATCGCAATCTATTCCGGACAACAGTTTCTTGCCATCTTCAGCGATGATACAAATACATGTTTCGATTGGAAAAATATATATCCAAGAATAAACACAACCCTCGGCCAATAAAGCACCTCGGCCTTCAGCTTCTTGGTTACTTCTTGGTCAATTTTTATAAAATTAAAAAAATTATTTTCTGATCCAATAAATACTTTAACCATATTGATAGTGTCATGTTCTTATGACTGTTGAATTTAAACTTTTTTTTAATTAATTCGATGTACTTCGATCACAAAAATAAGAATGATGTTTGTGAAAGAGGCTGCCTTTGATTCATGCATATATAAATATTTCTTGCGCTAATCTGAGGATTCAGACAACTATACCGTAACCAAGAAGCTGAAGGCCGAGGTGCTTTATTGGCCGAGGGTTGTGTTTATTCTTGGATATATATTTTTCCAATCGAAACATGTATTTGTATCATCGCTGAAGATGGCAAGAAACTGTTGTCCGGAATAGATTGCGATCATTGATTGCGAATTAGATTGAATAAGTATAGTTATATTACAACTAACACTATGACTCTATAGCCTTCATACCAATGTATAATATCAAATACATAGGTTATTTTATACTTTTTATTATTTTACATGTATATTTAGCATATCCATCTAAGAAAAACGCCTTTTCGAATTTTAACGTATTTTTTATAAAATTAAACATTTTTTTGCATTTTCTTATAGTTTAATCCGTTCACTTGAATTGTCCAGTTAGTTCAGTATACTACAGTAAGTGAACAAATAACATAAAAATAAAATATTCTAAAACGTAAATTCTAAGATAATTGAATAAAATGTGAGTTAAAATTTAACATATCGTAAATGTTAATTCTACTAAAAAAATATATGCGCTTCCATGGTTTGTTTACAAACTTATATTGTATGTGTAACCTCATTTTAACATATTCATCTTATGTTGAATTAACTCAAAAATAAAACATAATTATATTAGAATAAAATTAAATATTTTAACGAATTTGTTTGCTCGTAAACCCTTGTCTCTCTGTGCTATTAATTTTAAAACATAATTAATTTAATAATTAATTTTGTAAAACTCTCTTCAACTCATTCTTCGCAAATGTTAGAAAAAGAATAACTAATAAAACTGTTTGATATTTGGATCCTACGTTTTCCAAACGTGCGTTTAGTATATAGAATTAAGCTAGAAGATCAAGAAGATTCGCAACATAATGAATTCTCTTTTTTGAAGAAAAAGTTGTAAGAATATATGTACAGAGACATTTTTCCTCTTATTTTAAAAGTATAAACTTTAAACTTTATACGAAAACATGTTTACTCGTATAATTACCATGTGTATATTAGTTTATTGTAAATGTTTGTCCGAATGCACTGTTTTAATATTATTTTATATACATATTTTTTCCGTTTTTAATACACTCAAACGTTTTTTTTATACGTTTATACGAAACAAATTTTCGATTTTTTCAATCAGTCACACTCCAATAAAGGATAAACATTAAAATAATTAAAAATAAAAAATTAAAGAACTCTCAATATATAAAATATATTAAGAAGAAATAAAGGCTAATAAGAGTCATGCATCAGTATTAACAAAAAACAAGGTGAAACTGCAGAAAAGGGGAACAATCCTCGATACCTTGATCTTGACATATGTTGTCAAGGCATGACCCTGAGTAACTTCCCACAGGTTTTACTTGGCGGTCGTCCTCCGTTAAAAAGTTATTAACAAAAAAATTTCAAAACTAACGTATTATTTCTGCTATGCATGATAATAAGTACCATTCTACATCTTTCTCTGTTTAGAAATGTTAAACTTTCCACGCGAAGTAACTCTCACCTTCCTTCGTTATGTTCTTAGAAGTTGTAATTGTATACATTAGAATAGTCAAATTAATATAAAATTGGAAGTTCGTATGTATTAGTCAAAGTAATAAACAATAAAAGGTCCGTGTAAGAAAGCAATAGATAGTAATAAAATCTGTAAAGTGTCATTAACAAAAGAATAAAATGAAAATGAATGTTAGTTAGATTAATGTAATATGGGTAAAAGTACCGATTAGGGGACCCCCCCCCCAATGACCTTGATATATGTTGTCAAGATCACGACCCTGAGGAACCTCCAACAGGTTTTAGTCGTCGCTCGTCCTTCGTTAAAAAGTTATTAACAATCATAGCTTTTAAATTAACGTATGATATACATGTATGATTTTAAATATTATTCTACACCTTTCCCTGTTCACGAACGTTAAACTTTCCACGCGAAGTAACTTTCACCCCCCTCCCCTGTCTGCAAAGAGGCCACACGTCTTCCATGATTGTACTGTTGCCATGATTGTACTGTTGGGGGAGATCTCTACCGACGGTCCCCCCCCCCCCCCCCCCCGTGTGCGTGTGTACCGTGGCTACTTTCTATTTTATTCCCACCTCTACACTGCGAAGGAGCTCACAACTACCAAATCGTTTTACAGTATTTGCGTGAATGCAGTAGGTTTGGCCCCCCAGTGTCGAATTTTAAATACATTCACGGTAAAAATGCTATCATACAAAAATAAATCACACATTCACGCGCGCGCGCACACACACACGCACGCACACACACACACACATGGAGGGTGCAAGGGGGCGGACCCATGGCCTGCCCTCCTCCCACACCCGCCCCGTGGGTAAAGGTCTCCCTCAACAGTACAATCATGGAAGACGTGTGGCCTCTTTGCAGCGGGGGAAGGTGGGGTGAAAGTTACTTCGCGTGGAAAGTTTAACGTTTCTGAACAGAGAAAGGTGTAGAATAGAATATAATACATTTATAGTAGAACTTAATATAATACATTTATAGCAGAAATAATACGTTTATCTTAAAACTATGATTGTTAATAACTTTTTAACGAAGGACGAGCAACGGCTAAAATCTGTTGGAGGTTACTCAGGGTCACGACCTTGACAACATATGTCAAGGTCAAAGTCATTGGAGGGGGATCCCCTAATCGGTACTTTTACTTGTAATATGTAGTGTATATAATTTGTACCTTAAACGTAAATGTTCCACAATTCAAAGAGAAGGCGTGATTTAAATTCATTTTTAATCTTACTGATTCAATTGAGCAAGTATGCAACTCATAGCATGTGATTCCGGCAACTTCTGATTGTATAATGTCAGAAAAGAAAACATAAACTCATGACAGACAATCGAAAGGGACAAGGGTAGAGTGTATTAGGAAGGAGAAAGAGAATGTATGATATTGGAATATATTTCAGGCAAAGACTCATTGTCATTTTGTTTGTTAACTTAAAAAAATGTTTATAGCGTCAATTAAATTATTTTGTTGAAACTTAGGATGGCATAAGCGTACTATTTTATCAACAACACTATAGCAGGGAATGGGAAGTTACTTATTAAAAGTAACTAGTTACAGTTACTCGTTACCGAGTAAAAGAAGTAACGAGTTACCGTTACAGTTATCACTTTTTAAAAGTAACTCGATTACAGTTACCGTTATTTTCTTAAAATCAATCTAAAAATGTACTTTTGCAGCGTTTTTTGTTTAAATGTTAATTAAAATAATATAATATATAGCATGTATAACACTGACACTATGTATAGGAATTTTTTTATACTTTACAGAAAACTAGAAGATTATATAGGATTGTATAGAACTATCTGAATCACAATATAAGTTAGAAATTAAAAAGAAAATTAAGAAATACACATAATTTCTTTATTATAATACAGCTATATTTTTATTTAATCTATACTTTTTGCTGTAAATAAAATATTTTGATAGAAAGAAAATTATATCACTATAGTTAAAACACAGAAATGTACAGAGTAAAGCTTTGTACACAGCTCAATTAGAACAAAATATGTACGATATTTAGATTAAGGTAAACTAAATATAGCTTTTGCTCTTGTATTAAATAAAAACATTCAATGTTCTACAATCACATTTATAGCTGTCGTAATTAATAACAATTATGTTATATGTATAACAGAATAATGTATCCAATCGAAATGCACAGTAACGATAAAAGTAACTGTAAATTTCGTTACCGTCATTCAAAAAATGTAACTCGTTACCGTTACAGTTATCAAAAAAAAAAGTAACGCAGTTACCAGTAAAGTTACCAAAAAAGTAACTTGTAACTGTAATTTCGTTACAACTAACGATTTACTTCCATTTCCTGCACTATAGATAACACTTCTTTTATGGCACAAAGGATGGTGTGAATGAAAGCTAAGGAATCTTCCAGAAAAGGTTGATTTCCGATATCTGTCAAAAATTATGTTATTACCACTTACGATTAATAAAGTGTCCAAAAAATTTATTTTTCCGTCTAAGCCAATTTCAACAGTGAATTGTAATATAGTGTGTAAAGAAAAAATATTCAAAATGTCTTTGATGCTTTCAGAAGGAGCTCCTAAAATTATATCATCTACGTATCTATAGTAGAAAAACAATTGTACCGGTAATTTTTCAATTGCAATTTTCTCAAAGTCTTGCATAACAATATTAGCAATAACTGGTGATAAAGGCGAACCCATAGCAGTTCCAAATATCTGTTTGTAAGTTTTATTATTAAATTTAAAAAATGTAGAGTTCAAAACAATCCGAAAAGCGATTAAAAATTCATCTAATAGAATTTTTGTATTTTTTGATATAGAATCCCACCTCCTAACAACACTATCAGATGCCAAGTCTACAGGTATGTTAGTAAATAAAGATACCATATCAAGTGAAACTAATGAATAATCTGGCCTGAAATCAATATCTTTTAATTTATCAACCAAATCAAAACTATTTTTTAAGCATCTGCTAGAGTCAGGTAGTGAATTAATAATAAATAATATTATGAGAAGGTAAATAAGCCTATGTGAGCCGTCACAAGTTGTAATGTGTGTGTAAAATTGTATTCTTTAAAGAAATTATACAGACGTTTCGACAATTGATTTTGTCCTCTTCAAATGCCAATATTATAATCATGAATTAGTATTGATTGTGATAATAAAATAAATTTAAATAGTATTTAAATAAATTTAATTAAATAATTTTAAATAATATTTATGTAAGTAAAGTGACAAATTGTATAAAGGACTGTTAATAGCTGAGACTATTAATCTAACAATAAGTAAGTAATTAGCTTTATGAATTTTTGTTAATGCGTTAAGGCTCTAGGAATGTTTCCATCAGTCATAAGTAGTTTACGATATGTAAGTTCTTCAATAAAACCATTTCTTTTCCATCTGCTAAGTAAGTTACGCAAATCATTAGTCAATTTTTTAATTGGATCTTTTTCTACCATTTTATATGTATTTCTATCAGAAAGTATCAATTCCATCCTATGAATATAATCTATTCTGTTCAAAGCAACTGTGATATTCCCTTTATCCGTTTTCGAAATCAAAATATCCGGATTATCTTTCATAAATTTCTTTGTTAGCTTAATCCAATTTAACAGTAATTTATTTTTAGAGTCAGTTTTAGGAAACTTTGTATGGAAAACCAAGAAATAAGTATCCAAGGATCAGGCAGTAGAGAGTCAGACGTTGTTCTTTGTACGTAATTAATAATTTATTCTTTAAAAATATTGAAAAATAATGAACGTTTCAACTCTACTTTGGAGTCATCTTCAGCATAACTATAAATTTCTTCACTCCTCCGAATATTTGAAACCAAGTCACCATCTTTACCGATTTGATGTGCGATCTAATAAAATATTAATTTCGTTAACCTCAAATCAACTAAAAAATCAAAAGTAGTGACTTACCTCAAACATTAAAAAAAAGTTATATAACAATAAATTAAAATTTACAAAATTATAACTTTAAAATTTGTTACATCATTCTGATGAAATATTGAAAGTTATTTTTTACAAGACTAAAACATAACTAAATTTAAACATTAAACAGTATCTGTCGACAACAATAATAAACATAAACGGTCGCTAACAAAAATAAACATAAAAATATACATATGTCACAAAAACGATTGAAACCAATGTTAAAAAATTTTTTAATTCGTAATAACAAACATTATTTTATATATATTATTTAAGAGATGAATATAATTTTGATGTAAACATGATGACACCTTCCGTGTCTGATCGTAAATTAAGTGCATTCTCTTGTAAAGTAATATATAGTGCTTCTGAAATCAATCGTTTATCTAAATAACGTTCTTCATCTAATATTGAGACATTTTCCCAGTCAAATTCGTGATTAAATTCAATTCTGTGGTCAGTGATAACAGAATGATTACTAGTATTGCGGTTAATATGATTCCTATGCTCTGATATTCTAGTTTTTAATTTTCTTCCTGTCTGACCCACGTATGAGGCGGAACATGAATTACAATTTATTTTATATACAACATTTCTCTTTTTTTCTCGAGGAAGAACATCTTTCTGTACCTTTATTACGTTATTTAATTTATTAACACTATTAAATACCAATTTAATATTATAATTATTTTTTATTCTATTAAATTCATCCGAAATCTTGGACATATAAGGAAGAACAAACCAAGAATTCATAGATGAATTAATATTGTCTATGGAATTAGTCTGTTTATTCCTTTTGTAAATTAAAGTTTTTTATCTAGAATTAATGGTATTAAAAATCAAATAGGATAGTCATTTTTTATTAGCGTTTTAATAATGTATTCAAAATTTTTTTGATGATATTTTGGATCAAAAAAGAAAAAAGTTCTATCAATTAAGCTAATAATGATGCCTCTTTTTTGTGATAGTGGGTGTGCGGAAAAGTAATTAAGATATCTCCCAGAGAAGGTAAGTTTATGGTATCAATCAAACTCAATATTCCCGTCATTATTAATAATGACGGGAATATTGAATTTGATTGGTACCATAAACCTAACTTCTCTGGGAGATATCTTATTTACTTTTAATATTAATTTAAAGAATAAATTATTAATTACGTACAAACAACCGTCTAACTCTCTACTGCCTGATCCTTGGATACATATTTCTTGGTTTTTAAATATCGAAAGTTCGTAAGGAAATTACACTTGGCTTTGTTTGTATGAAAATTATCAAAAATAGTGATCGTATTGTTTCTAACAAAGTTTACAATATTATTAAGACGGCCAAATAAGGTAAATGTACCGGTTATTGGACAGTTAAGGAATTGCACGACGAAATCATTTATTTAAACTTTAGAAACATTAAAATTTTAGTTTATTATACATGCTTAGTAAGAATGGATGTTTTCCGAAACTAAATCCATTATCAAATATGTTATTTGCATTTATTATAAATTGTATTTAGTCATAAATATAATATGATTCAAATGTCCTAATTATTGGACAAAAATGTGACGTGTCTCTGTGTCCACAAAGGTATGACCCAATTATTGGACAAATAATAAGCAATTTTCTTATTATAGAAGAGAATCGCATTTTACTTACTTATCAATCAAGATTGTTCAAAAAAGTTTATCGAAATTGTAATTAGTGAAGTTTTATATGTAATATATACAAAATATGTTTGCTGTAGACAGGTACGCTAAGAAATGTCCAATAATTGATACACGCATATGTGTGAATGTCTTAATAAATGGACGATTGTCCATAAACGAAATTTTTTTTACAAAAGTATCATTTTTAATATGAATAAATTATATAATACTTAATTTCTAAATAATATGAAAAATTGCTTAAAAATTTATTTAGAGTAACACATATCATCAAAAGCTTAATACATATTTAAAATTGTCACAATTTGTCCAACAATTGGGTCATGTCCACGAACTGGTACATTTACCTTAGGTATATTATTTTCTATACTTTTTATAAACTCAATTAATATTCCATCAAAATTATATTTATTAACGGGAAGACCAAATTTTTCACCCAATTGTAACAAATATTTAACTTCTACAGGAATGTCAATGTTGCTAAGATTAAGAAACCATTTATCATTTAAACTTTCTAAAGGAGCAGCTTCTCCAAAATCTTCAGAAGAAATATGTATTTTTTCATTTGAATGTAATAAAACATCAGAATTAAAATTAACTATCTTATTGTTCGAAGTACATATATAAGAAATCGGTTTAATGTCTAATCTTTTTCTTGTTGAATTAATTGATTTTAACCAACTAACTTTTTTGTCAATTCGGTAAATGTTTCGAATTACACAGCCAGCCGCAAATGACTTCCGAGTGACCTTGACCTTGACCTTGACTCTCAAGAAGGTTGAGGGTCAAGGTCAAGGTCAAGGTCACTCGGAACCTTTCCCGTCGCTCGTCCTTCGTTAAAAAGTTATTAACAATCATAGTTCTAAATTATATGTTTCAATTCTGCTATACCGGGTGGTCCACTTAAATCCTACACATTTTTAATATTTCGTTTATTATTGACAATACGAAAAAATGTTTTAAATAAAAATGGAACGGTGTCGAGGGCACGTTTTAGTCACATTGTTTTTTTTCTAAGTGGAGGCGCTAAAAAGATATGAAGGTCACCTCCACTTTTTTAAATGGAATTATGTAATTTTTTTTAGATAACGTGATTCCTCTAATTATTTTGCATATAAAAGTATTAAGGTAGAGATACCAAAAAACCAATAGTTTTCGAGATATTTTACACTTTATTTTGATACATATTGACACAAAATGTTAAATAACTCGTAAACTGTTGACTTTTTGATTATCGTACCTTAATACTTTTGTGAACAGAATAATGAGATAAATCAAATGGTGTAAAGAAAACACATAGTTGCTTTAAAAAAAATATGTATACAAAATGGATAATTTTTTAAATACGCAACTATGTGTTTTCTTTACACCATTTGATTTATCTCATTATTCTGTTCACAAAAGTATTAAGGTACGATAATCAAAAAGTCAACAGTTTACGAGTTATTTAACATTTTGTGTCAATATGTATCAAAATAAAATGTAAAATATCTCGAAAACTATTGGTTTTTTGGTATCTCTACCTTAATACTTTTATATGCAAAATAATTAGAGGAATCAGGTTATCTAAAAAAAATTAAATAATTCTATTTAAAAAAGTGGAGGTGACCTTCATATCTTTTTAGCGCCTCCACCAAAAAAACAATTATTGACATCACATTATGTGCCCCTTGAAACCAAGCAACTTTTGTTTGACACTTTTTCTTCTATTGTCAAGAACAAGCGAGTTATTCAGGTGACCTGTTTTAAATGCCCCTCCCTGTATATAGCAGAAATAGTAGGTTATTTTAACCCTTTGCGGCATAGTGACACTCCTGAGTGTCACCTTTTTCTGTACACTTTTTTACATTTTTGAAACACTATTTCATTAGTTTTAATGACAAAAAGCATATAAAATGTATTAGAGAAAATCCCTTCATAGAAATAAAAAAGAAAACAAAGGTTATTGTTAATTAATTGAACGTTATAAATAAATTAATTTAAAAAAAACGATTTTTTTTAAATAAATGTAATTCTGACTAATTAACAGTATAAAATAATCTGAAGATAATATGTAGATAGTTTTTAGGGTCGCTGATTACGAATCCGGTGTCAGTTTTTAAAAATTCAAAATGGCGGATCCAATATGGCGGACGAATTTTTTAAAATTGCTTGAATTCGCTTGAAACTTGTCATGCGGGGGTTTTTGGGGTCGCTGATTTCGAATATATAGTCAGTTTTGAAAAATTTAAAATGGCGGATCCAATATGGCGGCTGAAAACTACCAAATTTATTGAATTTTGATGAAATATGGTTTTTGAGAGTTTTTTGGGTCGCTGATTTCGAGTTACGAATAAGTTGTTACGAATTCGAAAACTGCCCCAAACCGAAAACGCCAAGTTAGCCTAGACTGCTCTACTCATAGTTTCGCTTGACACAGTGCGGGTAATGTCAGTCAGGTAATCGTACACGCACTACATATTTTCATTTATCAATAAAAATTGGTATATAATGGTTTTCGGGGTCGCTGATTACGAATCTGATCTCAGACTTATAAATTCAAAATTCAGAATACATAGAGTACCCATTTTATCTCGATCAAGTAATTTTTCACATTTCCGTCGGCCATCTTGGATCCGCCATTTTGAATTTTCAATATCTGATTTCAGATTCGTAATCAGCGACCTCGAAAACCCCCGAGAACTCAGTATCATCAAGTTTGGGTAATTTTTCGCTCTTCGGACGACCATGTTGGATCCGCCATTTTGAATTTTCAAAATCTGACTTCAGATTCGTAATCAGCGACCCCGAAAACCCCCGAGTAACAATTTTCAGCTGTTTTCCGTGTAAAGAAAAATGTATGCCGCAAAGTGTTAAAATCTTTTTTGGTTCATAACTTTTCAACAAATGACGAGCGACGGGAATGGTCAATGACTTTGACCATTCTCTTCTTGAGGGTCAAGGTCAAGGTCAAGATCACTCGGAAATCATTTGCGGTTGGCTGAGTAATTCGAAACATTTACCGTCAATTTTTTTAGTTTGTTGAAAAAAATTATTGTTGTTTAAAAAGTCCAAATATTTAAAAAATTCGCAAATTGTGGAAGCTAGCAATATATTGTGTATCTTATTGGAATAATTAAAAATGTTCATTCTAGTAATGTGCAAATGGTTGCACATTACTAGAATAAGTATCTTTAACTTCTAAATGCAAAATTGCTCTCACATTATTTTGTTGAATCTTTATGAGTCTTTTAGAGGATATCTTATTGTACAATGATAAATTATTAACATTTGTGTATCGTTTTAAATGAAGTGGAACTAACAAGAGGAGGGCGCGAGATGTTACTCACCGATTTTAAAAAGGCTTATGAATGTTAAAGTACTCTAGTCATAAAGTACTTTTGGCAAAGGGATACGACCCAACTCTCAGTTGCCTTCTCGACAATGGGTTTAACGCGACCAGTATATACCGAACTGTAAACTTTAAACCGGTTTTTCTCGAAAACGGTTGAGAGTTGGGTCGTATTCCTTTACTAAAGTACTCTATTACTAGAGTACTTTACATACATAAGCCTTTTTAAAATCGGTGAGTAAAACCTCGCGCCTTCCCCTTGTAAGTTAAACTTTATACATAATTTCAAAAATCTGATACGGACTCTGATGTTAACGCTCAACTTAACAAAATTGCAGAATTCTTTTAAAAAATTACATGTATTGGTACCAAAATGTATTCTAATGAAAGAAAAGGTAAAATTACTATAATTGTGATTATAACGCATTATTTCGCCCGCGTGTATAAAATTAATATAATAAAAGACTCTTTAAATATAAAACATAAAAAATAAAAAAAGGGCCAAGAACCAATGTTGATATTTAAACAAAGATACTTTAATTCAAATTAATAAACATTACAAATTAATAATAAAAACAAATATCAATAGACGTTTCGACACCGATCGGGTCATTTTCAATGTTAACAAAGATTTTAAGAAACCTATTTAATATCAACAAAATTTACAAAATTTATTTTCCAGTAACGCAGTCTTATGTTCTTAGATGTTGTAATTGTATACATGAGAATAGTCAAATTAATATAAAATTGGAAGTTCGTATGTATTAGTCAAAGTAATTAAAACCTTTTAGTCAAAAATTTAAACCTTTTTATCTAATAATAATAAAAGATTTAAATTTTTTAGTATTCTTTTTTGAACATGGCTTGAACTTTTCATTTTTATGATATAATTTTTTTTGGATATCATTTACTTTTTAGAGTACAAATATATCACAAATATATAGAAAAAATGATTTAAAAATATTATATTACGAAAGAGAGTGAAATACGGCAAAAGGGGTGGTTTGTGGCGGGGGGAGGTCCGGTGAGTCGAAGATGGTGGAGGTGCGAGTGAAAGGTGAGAGAGGATGATAAAAAGTTTTAATACGGTCTTGAATGCGGACAGAGAAGAAGAAGAAGAAGAAGGAGACGTTTCTTAATTTTTCATTAAAATCACCATTTTTCGATCGCTTGTATCTCCAGAACGGCTTGACCGATTTTAAATTTTTTTAGCTCAAATTATTCGTGGCGATGCCACCTTTTAGGACATATAACGTCCAATTCAAAATTTTTTATATTTAAGTAGTTATGCACCTCTCAAGAATAGATTTTGATGGCTCGGGATAAGAGACTTGTAGTGTCTTTCAGTTTTTAGACATGGCCGGAGACACTGCCGTGTCTCCTGATAGCGAGTCTTACTTTGTACAATAATAAATACCAATGAGAACATGCCTTGACGATCAAGTTACATCTCGGGTGTAGTGATTCGGTCTCGCCGAGACGAGGCGAGACTAGCTCAAATCTCGTCTCGGTCTCGATTATGGTCTCGAAATTTTCATCTCGTCTCGGTATCGTTCTGGTCTCGACAATGATAATCTCGTCTCGGTCTCGGTCTCGAGTCGAGACTTTCGGTCTCGGTAACCATAATAAGCGTTTTTTCAATTTCTTCTATGATCTATGCGATTAAACTTCATTATTATTCACTATTTTATGAATTAATTAAATTTTTAAACTTTCTTATTAGTTTGTGTACCAGTAATAGTAGTAATTTAAATTTTTTGGAAAATAAATGAATATATCTGGTTTAAAGCATATTTTTTAAATGATTTTATTTAAAGTTGCATCCTGTGATTATGTAATTATTAGAAAAAAATTATTGAGACTATTTATTATTAAATAATCAATATAAAATTTAGTAATTGTATACACGCAATATTTTTTCAATTTGCTAATACTTTATACCAAATTTCTGTCAATAATAACGATGTATATTATTTACTCAACAAAATTACCTTTTTAAAAAAAGGAAAAAAGGCGCCAAGTGTGCGTGTTGGCCTCACAAAAAGCCGTTACATATTATTACAGTATACAAAAAATGAAATGAAATCTTTGTAGATTGCGCCAATATTGTGAAAGAAATATATTTTCTTTTTTTTGCCATATATATATCATATACTTTATTTCAAAAAAGTAAAAGTACAAAAAACTTGGCGTTTACTCGTAGTTTTTAAATACCAAGATGCACCATAAAGTTCAATGAAATTTTTTTAAATTAAATGCAAATAAAACAATTACGAGTTATTATTGTTTCTAAGAAGTAATTTCTTTTTTTATTAAATCTAATTTTAAAGAATTTTCTAAAAATTTTTTTTAATTCATACAATATTACATCACACAATATTCCGATAACAATATGGAAGTATTATTATACTTCTAACTTCTTTCCCCTTTCGTTACTACATGCGAATATAGTGTCCAATCGATCCTCGTATAGTTTAAGGCCCGGTATTTTATCACCTGGTTAACTTGTGATTAGGCGTAACTTGATGTTTTATCCAATGGGCTTTACCTGTGATGAAACATCAGATTAAGCACAAGTTAATCAGATATTGAAAAAGGATCTGACATATCTTATGCGTTAGAAATTGTATCTGACATATTACAAAATTCGAGAGTCTCGACGAGATTCTCGGTATCATCGAGACTCTCGGTATAAAAAGTCTCGTATCGGTCTCGAATTCGGACTTTAAGTCTCGTCTCGGTCTCGTCTCGGTCTCGTCTCGTCTCGGTCTCGTCTCGGTCTCGGCACGATACTCGAGACTAGTCTCGGTATCGTCCGAAACACTACTCGGGTGCTTCTATATGATGCGTGTGAATTTATATACTACGTATGTAAATTCTTAAATGCACGCCGAAATTTTTTCAGACTTATAACGCAAACTCTAATAAACTACCGCAGTACTATCACGAGTTAAATTGACTAACAATCTAACAATTTTAATGATCACAGCATCTTGGATCTTAATAATGTTGAATAATATATTAAAAACCTGTAAATAATTAATTTATATTGCAAAAAATATTATCTCCGCCAGAACGAGTCAAACCCGGATCTTTGGGTACGGAATGCCAGGTTCAACTCTCGGCCAAGGTAATATTTTTCGCAATATAAATTCATTATTGGCATATTTTTAATGTCATTTAACATTATTAAGATTCATGATGCTACGAGCACCAGAATTGTTAGAAGCACCCGAGGTCTTTATCTCGAGTATCTTTATATGTAGCTTGATCGTTAAGGCATGTTCTCATCAATATTAATTAGTTTAAACTTTCACGATCCAATAAAATTTGATATTTTTTGTTTGTACAGTAATATTTTTCTATATATTGGTTTAATGAATAATTTTTTTTTATCTTTCTTATTAATGTATTATAAAATATGTTCGGCTAAGACAATTTAATCAACTCTATAGAATATTTTAAAAATCGTATTATAATGTGTGTGTATGTAAAATGATTTTTTCCTAGAAGGATAGATAAAAGATATAGAGTAGGTACATATATCTTTTATATAGGATCATATTAATAACAACGCGAATAATAAAAATTGCATAACACCTAAAATTTTTACAGTATTTCACCGAAATTTTTTTTCTTTATTTAAATAAGATATTAGAAATTGTGTATTTGGCACAAGGTGTTTATGTTTAACACAGTATCGAAAGGATTAAGGCGAAACGCAACGTGTTATCTGTATGTCCTCTTACGGTACGAACACAAACCAATGCCATAGAGAATCTCGCCCACGGGCAGATCGACATGCGTTATAAAGGGAAGCACTTGGTCCGTTTCTGAGCAACGACCGATCGGCAGTCGACCTTAGAACCGAGGGTGAAATTTTCCGGCTTGACGGTCTCTTCGACGGAAATTTTACCGAGTCGCTTCTTAACGCGGAACGGTGTCGACCGGGGTGATATGATCTCGTAGAGATCGCTAGTCCGTCCTTGAACATCTCCTTTGGAACTGTTGATCTTTTGATCGATGGGAATGGCGATATCTACTTCGACGCAATGATTCTGATTAGGCTTTTTCGGTTGTTCTTTTTCCACTGGCTCGTCGACCAGATCTTTCTTGTTCGTCTCCTCAGACGGAGAGTTGAAGACGCTCGAGGAGCAGCTCTTGGAGTCGCAAATCAACGTCATATCGGGATAATCGTTGGTCTCCTCGGTTTCGGACGGCAAATCTCTAGTAGAGGCTAAAGAGATCGTTCTGACTTCCGGCTTCTGAGGTTTCTCGTCGTCGGCATAGTCTAATGACAAACACTTCTTCTCGAATAAAGCTGGTCCGGGTGATTTCTGATTTTCGATTTCCGTCTCATTGCTCTTCTTGTTCTCTTTATTTTCCCGATTTGATGTAACTTTACTCTCTTCTGTAGTCTCCAACGAGTTAATCATCCTCGATGGACGTCGCACGCTATTCTCCCGTTCTACAGAGAGACAAAATTCCTTGTCTGTTAGCAAAATACGCTTCGGCATTCGCACCGGCTTCTGATCGAGATCTAGATCTTTTTCCCAAGACGGGGTCTTTAACAAGCTCTTCACCTTGCGCAGTTCTGTCAGTAAATCCATAGTCTCTTGCGATGGTTCATGGAAGATCCGCCTCTTTGGTCGTCTGATGGATGCATTTGTGTCTGATTCTTGATCGGAATGGTCGATTCCTTCCTGCTTTCTCAGAATAGACTTTACTGCACCTTTTTGACTCTGATCTCGCTTATTCGTGGCAAATTCGCTTACAATTTTGTCAATCAATACATTTTCTTTCTTAGATGTGGTCTTTATGGTTATATCGAGGTCCCCTGGTAAAAGGTTCAGTCTTTCTTGTCGACTTATTGCTCCCGGAGCGGCTTGAGTGCGCCGTTTAAAAGCCGCGTAACTCTCCATAGGTATTTCCTGCATTTTAAATTTGTCTTGCAATTGTTTAAATGTTTCCTTTGTGTACTCTCGACGAGTCGTTAGCGAATCTTCTGACGAGATCTCTCGCGTTCTCCCGATGTTATCGATCATAGTACGAGCGGCAGTGACAAATGAAAGAGCGTCTTTCGCCAGGAGATTATCCGAAGAAATGCCTCGTCTTTCAAATTGATTGTACTTGATTGACCTACGCGTATTCTCGACCATCCTGATGTTCTCAATGATCGATTTTCTGGTTTTTGTCGGAGAAAGAATTCCTCTTTCTAGAATACTATTCCTCAACTCGATCTCACGATCAGGAGATACTCTCGAAATAGGCCTCTTTGTGGGTGAGTTTGACGTGCTATCGTCACTACGAATGATCTCGTGAGAACCCTGAAACATTTTGCGGCGAATCATAGTGGTTGATTCCTTCTTCGTGCGTTGTGCTCTTCCGCGTTGCGGCGAGTTATTCCAACTGTTAGCTTCAACCGGAGAATTCAAACATGTGGTAGAGGAGGATATTATTTCCTCGCTTGTGGTCACTCGACACTTCAATAACTCAGCGGTCACGCTGGTCGGTCGCTTCTCCAACTCCAGCCGCGACTCTGTTCTCTCGTCGCTGTTATCTGGCAACGAGCTCGGCCCTGAATCTAATACATCGTCTAAAGACGCACCATGTAATGTGTTTCGTTCCTTCGATGGTACAGTGGATTCTATATCTTCCGTCTCAAAAGAGTACATCTTCAACAGAAATTCTTTACCCGACCGTCTTCTCTCGAAAGTTGTTGTCGCCATTTGCGGAGTCTCTGCAGCACTTAAAAATTTGTGTTGCATTTCTTCTAAACGAGAAGTAACGGACGTTACTTCTAGTGTTTCGATTGAGTTTTCAACATCTTCTTTGATGGCAATCTGCTCGATATCGTGTCTGATGTTATTCTTTACCCCATCGTGATTCTTCATTGCATCATTCGTCCTTGTCCTCAGTTCGTTACGCGGCGTGTCAAAAATAAATTTGTCTAAAGTTTTGGACGAACCAATCTTATCGAGGAACGGCCTCTCGATGGCTTTGCTGGGTCCGATCTTTTCCAGATAGGGCTTGCCAAGAATCCTCGGTGTCAGCTTCGCCAGGAATGGTCGGTCCTCAGTTTTTGAAATGCCTATCTTTCTTAAGAATGGCCTCTTCTTTTCCTTGTCTTTGGCAATCTCGAAGGAGCGATCACTCAGCCGATCGTTGCTGTAATTCGACGAATTATCACTGCTCTTGGAACGAGCCCGTTTGCTCCGCGTCGCATACGGTGTCAGCGGAGTTCTGGGCGTTCTCGGGGTGAGAGATGGACTGGGTTCCATATTCGGACAGGTCTCATCCAATAATGCCATCGCAGTCGTTAAATCCATACACGCTTTCCGCGGCATCGATACTATTGGTTTTGAAAATTCGCTCTCAATACTGTTATTCCTCGTCGAGTTCAAATCCAGTTTGCTATCCCTACCATCGGTATACGAGCACGAGGGATACGAGCTCCGATCGCCCATCGGCCCCGGTGAGGTATCGATCGTAGGATAATCCTCCAGGTACCAGGGTGTCACGCTTAAATCTTCCGGCCTCGAGGCAGGACTCTGCGGTGTCACTGTACCCTTGCTGACGGCGCCTTTACCGCCTACGGTCTCTTGTGACTGCTGCTGTTGCTGTTGTTGTTGCTCTTGCTGACTCTGCTTCGTGCCACTCGACTGTGCCGTTCCATCGCTAACCGATACTTCGTTCGAAGTGCGGCTGAGAAGCGGCCTGCGATAGCCGGAACAAGTAGCAAAATGTGGCGGCGCCGGCCTCGCAGTTTCCACGATGATGCGACCTTGAGCACAAGGCACTACCGGTTCCCCGTCCGCCGGTGCCTCCTCCGGGGTCAACGGCAGCGCTGCTCCGCGACCGAATTCGATGAACCACAGCTCGTCCCTCAACTCGCATTCTCACTTCTTTTCATTCATGGCTTTATTTAAATAGTGCAATACGTAGTGTAGAACCAGGTCATAGCAGTACTTATACTCCGTCTAGAAAAGAATGTTACACGTGTTTCATATACTTATGTTATATACATATATTTTATACAAGACACAAAATCAAAGTATTTTTCATAAAAAACATATTATAACATACAAACAATATTATATTATAATTTGAGGAACACATAAGATAATTAGAGGATATTGCATTGTAACTTTATAATTATACCATGTTTTCCACAAGCTGGGGTCTGTGTCTGCGTACAGTTTTTACGGCTTGGAAAATGTCAACTTCTCCATGTTGAATGACCTGTTCTATGCACGCGTTAGCCGCACAATAGACCCCACAACGACTTCTGCCATCGGGCGAAACCACAGCTACTGGTCCGTAGTCTGTTCGTTGCCTCCATCTCTCAACCATATTCATGAGTTCAACTAAACTATTTGTGGACGTGGGCACTTTATGACCCATTGGCCAACAAGTCAATTGGAACAGTTGAACGGTCTTCGGTGGCGCTTTCACTCCCGCCATCAATTCCGTCAATGAAACAATTTTCTTATTTATTCTAAAAACCTAAGAAATAATTCATAATAGATAAAAACAAGAAAAATATTATCATCCTACATTTAATACACGTACAGATTTTTTGTGATAAATCAAATAAATATGTGATAGATCAAATAAATATAAATCTAAAAATTGAAAACTTTAGGCGAGTTTTTGTTTTATGAGATTAGGAAATTAATTCTCACCCAGGTTTTTATATTGGTGTAATGATTGTGGCTGATGTGATCAATCGTAAATACGGGTCCATATTTCTTGGAGTGTCTTCCTTCAGGCCAAAAACTAGGAAAATTTGTAGATCCCTGAGGTGGCACGCAGAGAACTACTACCGCAGCGCATTCATAATCGTAAACTAAAGACCAGAATTCACCGCATGTGTGTCGAAGGGGCCATTCCGTTACGATATATTCTCTTGGTTTCGTGTAGCCCTGCGTGGCATAACAGTGAATGAATGTTTTTGGAGGAACGAAGAACTTGGCAACGATTGCAGGAATGTATCTCGGGAAACGCCGACATATATTATACTTTGGTCCACAAAACTTTTTATATTTTCGATATTTATAAATCCGACATTTTTTTTAAATCATCGTTTTGGTATTACATAATAATATAAATATAGATTAGACTTTAAAAGAGATTTGAGTCAGTGCATTTACATAAACGCTAAAACGATTAATTTCAGTTTTAATTATTAGCGTGATGCACTTAACATAGATTTCGTTAAAAGCTTATATTCAAATTTTAAAAATGCAGATTTCGCGAGCGATGTAAGAGGAGGTAAAGACAAACCAGTTAAGCGAGGTGATTTATTTTAATGACTTACATCCACAAAGACAGCGTTGATATAGTCCGTGAAACTGTTGCCCTGAAAACTGGTGAGGTACGGTCGAAAGTTGTCCGCTGTAACAAAGGAGGAGATTGATTTGTATAGCGTGGAAAAGCTTTTGTCGAAATTGTCGATCGTTCGAGTTGAAACTCACGTGGAACTACCAGGACGTCTCTATTCTTTTCCCTGTTATCGGCCCTGTGTCCACCGGCGCAATCGCCAATCGTGAAACGCGGCGTCTGCTTGCAAATTTGCTGATACTCTCGTTGGTATTCGTTCATCTTAATTATCGGGTTTTTTATACTTTTCTGCTTTAGACGTTGCGATAATTCAGCTACGGGAAACCACGATGTACCGCACACGACGAATTCCTCGAGCGTGTCGTATACGAATTTGTACTGTTCCTATTATATTTGAATGTCACATGTATCGAAATATAAGATATTAAAGTCATCAAATTATAACATTAATAATAAATAAGAAAGATGTAAGAAAAAAATTAAAGAAACCTTATTTGAGAACAAATAATGGAAATGATTCGTTGAAAATAGAAATTTTTGGCGCAAATCTTTTTCGAGAAACAAGAACTTTAAACAAAAAAAATATAGAAATTAGAATTCTTTATAGAGTAGGCTCGCCGAAGAATGCGTACTTTTTCTTTGAGACAATAGTTGCTTTCCATTTATACCGATTCTCAGATAATTTTCACTTGTGACATCATAACTCAGTTGAATGCGCGTTCCTTTTGCATTCTGAGAAGTAAGATTCAACTGAGTTTTTACTTACAAACTGCAAAAAATCGAGACCATATGCTTAACTGAGTCTTACAGACTCACTTTGAAAGTGAGATTATGAACCTGTGTTGTTATTTATTACTTTTATCAAAGTAAGCAAGTAGTGACGTCATTAATCTGAGTATTTCATACTCAGTTCACTTCAGACTCAGTCAGTTTCATTTGTGTGTAAATGAAAAACAACTTATATAACCTATACAAGAATCTGAGTTCGGACAGTAAAATGATGCTTAGATTATTTTTTTACACTTTAAATTAAAAGTTTATCAAGTATCAATGTAATACTATGATTCGTTTTTACAGGAGATTAATTTTACTAAGAAAAGGAAAATGCGAACTATTGAGCGAGTGTCTTTTCAAGAATTCGCATTAATTCGGAATTTTCACTTTTTACTTTTAATATTATATAACTACATATATAAAAATTATTACAGATATTAAATGAATCATATTAAATGAATCATTAAATACGAAGCAGATATACATGCACACATGGTAGAAATACAAAGATATGCTCATGCGCATGACCAATCAGATTTCTGTTCTTGCTTACGTCACAACGAGTGGCAATTTTAAAAATACGAGCAGCATCATCAAAATGTTTAGAACATATCCTACCTATACAAACGAAAATGTCAAATTAACTAAAATTATTAATTAAATACGACAGTATATAATTTTTATAACAAGAATTGTACAACTTACCACTTTGAACATTTACACTGATTTACACTGAAATTTACTGATTTGTTGCATATATACGAAATAATAATGATTTAACATTATTATTCTAAACATCTAGTGTGCATGTGTTGTTAAATCATTATTACGTATATATGCGACAAAAGGATATATATTTCATGAATATTCACTTTGAACTAGCACCTTCAATGATATATCAGTTTGTTTTCTAACGTCGAAAGTGGCGGTTGCATTGCATTACCTTCAGAATTTAATGTACTTTTATTATTGTAATGTACTACACTGCGCTTGTCAACTATTTTGATACCACTCTTATTTAGGGCAACATTATTGTCGACAAGCTTTGCATTAGTCACATCCAAGATTATAGCACTGGCATCAAGAACTTTCAATGTACTCGGACCTAATGTCTTTATATTATTATCGTTTTATGGTATTTCCTCCTCCATCCAAATTGAACACCATTTTGATCAGTTACTTCTAAATTATGTACCGGCCAAATATATAAATATTTAAATAATTTCAATCATTTTTTTCTCTCTCAGAAATTATGTTTATTAGCGTATTTGATTATTGATTATATGTAATAGATTTTATTGATGTAATGTTATTACGAAATTGATTATCAGAACAATCCTTCTTCACAATTAATATTAATTATTAATTAGAATAATAATTTGTAAACGTATACTTATGAAGATATACGTGATTGAAAACTTGTTAACTTACACTCCAAAATCTTGAATCAAATATAATGTTCTAGGTGAGAGATCAAACTATAATAGCTTTTTGTATTATTATTGAAAGATAATGAAATGAAAATGAATATGTATATAAAAAATACTATTATACATATTACCATGAAAAATGACTCATATATATTATTGAAGGTGCCATTTCAAAGTAAACATACATAAAGTGTATATACTTTTGCATCATATATACGTAATAATAATGATTTAATATTACTATTATAAACATCTAGTGTATATTTTTATAACAAGAATTGTACAACTTACCACTTTGAACATTTACACTATCTTTTCCGCACGCTTTACGCCACGTGCAGTACGCCATGGACGCTATGATAAATTACGACCGATAACCACCGATTGCACCCGAATCAGAACCGACCAATCAACGCGTACCCGAATATGACGTAGGCAATAACATGCGCAAGCTGAACGAGTTTTAGAAAATTGATGAGCATACCCTTGTATTTCTACCATGCATGCACACAATATAAATAGTACGGATTTACTAAGCAACGATTCAATGTAGAAATCGATTAATTTATCCTTGAAAAATATAGAAAGAAAACAATCAAAATCACAAAATTTAAAATGTCTCCTTTATCGCTGCAACAATCACAACAATTTTTGTATACACTCAGCAAACCAAAAAGGCACATTCTGTATGAAATATAGATCTTATGATCAAATAATTTCGTCATAAAGTTCAGTGCAAACTCTTGAGCGATGCGCACTTTTAGACGATCTTACTCTATAAATCAAAATTAAAACTTTCAACTTAATTGACGCATACTCTTATATTATTACTTAATTATTTGTTTATATTTAATTGCTGTTCTACCAAATTTTCTATGAGCCCTCTTCTGCTTTGCCTTAACTTCTTCAAGTAACCAAACACGTCGAACGCGTCTTCCTCTTCGGCTAGCTCCATGTTTGCATCGATCGCTAAATATACTCCCGATCGTCCGCCACCATCACTTTATGTCACAAACAAACAAATTTATTATCTCATTAGTGAGAGCGGCTTGTTACTTGCTTTTACAAAAATAATCAACTTGCAACACAAGTATCCTTACTTGCAGTGAACTACCATAGGACCGGATTCGTTCTTTATAATTGATCCCACTACGGCTCGTACACGCCGTCTAAATTCCAGTACCGCGTTTCCGAAAGGACACGTGTGTGAGTGCCATTCTGTGTAATGAAATTGCAACAACGTCCTTTCTTCCGTAATCTCCTGAAAACATTTTCGCATACAGAGTCAACGATCTTTTTTCACAAGAACAATCATTTTCATCTCTTATTTATCTCCTATACTTTGCGTTTCATTACCATTCTCTATTATCCTCATCGAATCGTTTGAAATATGTACATAAGATTAAAATGTATCAATCGCTTTTTAACAAATTAGCGATGCGCGATCGCGAAGTGAACTTGCCGATAGATTATTTTCTGGAGATGAGATTCTTCTACGGTATTGCTATCCCAACAATGCCGCATTAAACTTGACAATTGTAGTTGCATCTTGCGCTGCCCGGCCCGCGTTGCACGTCGGAGTGTTTTGTAATCTCTCAGCTTGCTTTGCTATTCCCGGAATGGGGTTACGAGGCTCCCTTTTTCTACATTAAATTTCGCTCAGTAAATTTTAAAAGTAATTACTTTGTTGCGTGTACCGTTCAATAGAGGAGTATACTCGATAGAACCTCTTTATAGTCCACCTCTTTACAGTTACGACCTCTCAATAGTCCACAGTCGAACTCCGTATACGCACACATTTGTACCCCACGTGATGCGTTTCTATGACAACTGCTTGCGCAGTAAACAATGCGCAGTTGTCTACTTAGACGCACTCAGGTTCATATTTTTAGCGCTCAATTGTAACCTTTGGGGATAGTCTACCACTTATATTATATATTAATTACTTTGCATAATAGTTAGTTGCTTAATTATTTTTAAGTGTAAACATCAAAAGAGGAAGTGTATAATAATGAGCAACAGATAATTGAGGAGATTGCTTCCGAATAAAAAATTAACGATGTGGCAAGAAAATATGGTATCTCATCAAGTTGTATGTCAAAAGCTTTCTTATTAAAATAAGAAATCTTGTGTTAGTCACATCTCAACAAAATAAATAGTTATCAAAACATTTCTCTCAGTGAGTGCTATGTACATATGTCTTAAGAAGGCTACTTACGGTTCTGCTTTAGGACAGAGCTAAAACAACCTCTTTATTGTCACATTTAGTCACGAGCGTGTGACTATAAAGAGGTCCTACTGTAGTTTCATACGATTCATTAACGATCTCATATCAAAACGTGTTGATTGCGAAACAAACAAGAGACTAAATTCATCAGTTTTACGCGTTGGCAATTGTTTCATGATGAGACTGGCTACGTTCAGCAAGCTCAACTTGTTTCCAACATGTTGCGACAACCGTTGAGTGAGCGGTTACCAATTGCTGAACGATTCTATTTTCTTAAGTCACGTGATTTATATTATCTGTTTATTGTATGACTTTATTTAGGTTAATTTGTCATTTTCATCGTTTGTATTGTTTATTCGGTGAACATGGATTTATTACATTTAATATTAATTGCTGCCGATGATGCGGATGATGTGAGAGGTATAAAATGTGTTTATTTAGGTTGTGTTGCTTATACGTTTTACAACCGACAACATGTTGAGCTCAGGTAGCAGTCTTAAAATATGATAGAAAAAATGGCATCCGCTTAATAAACACTAGAGTCCTATACAGGGTGAATCAGAAAAAACGTTTGTCCTTAAAATGACGTATTCCTGAGATGATTTTAAAACATTTTTTCCTTTGTCAAAATTTTATCCGAAGCATAGATTTTGAATTATAAACTAAAATAGTTAGCGAATTATGGATCGCGTACGGAAGGCAGGCAAGGGCGGCGCAACTCATCGGTCAACGCGGACGCCGGATTGCGATCAGCTGTTCGCTACGTACGAAACGCGTGTTACGATAATACGCGCGTATCTCCTCTCTCTCTCTCTCTCTCTCTCTCTCTCTCTCTCTC
>NW_017275027.1:2380-8273 GCF_001594065.2 Cyphomyrmex costatus | reverse complement strand
CATGTAGAAAGTTTAGCATTTTTTTTCTCGAAAACTATCAACTTATGGAAAAAATGACAAAGAATAAAAGATACTTAGAATTCATCAGAGAATATACCAGAATTTTTCCAGAATTTTTCGTAAATTTTTTTAATTTTTCAAAAAATTGTAATACAAAATTTTTCAAAAATGTCACCAAAAAATCTGAAAAAATTCCAGTGTATTCCTTGATGAATTCTAAGAACTTTTCATTCTTCTCATTTTTTTGAATAAGTTCATCGCTTTTCAGTCAGAGCGCCTTGAAGATTTTCAAAAAAAGTTTCATTTCGGACGCCATTTTGAGAACCGCTATATCGAATTTTTTATTCCGGACCATACATATCTTCAAGTTTAGGGCTCGAAAACGCTTTTCTATATGGTACGGGATGTGTATGTTACCGATATCATATAGAAATTTTAGATCTAAAAATTTTCTTAATCTAAAAAATGGCATTTTTTTGCAATTAATTACTTCTAACTTTTTAAGCATTGGTTTTAGACAAATTCTGAGGTCATATTATGAAAGAGCACGAAATTTTACGTCGGATACCATGTATCCAAATTTTTTTTTGGCACAGGTAGCGTACAAAAAAACTGGATGAAATTGCGTAGAGATTTGACGACATTCAGGACTTAATGGGTTAATCACTACCGATTAATTAATTAGCGATTGAGAATTAATCCAAGAAAGAAACAGATTACAGTAATCAATAATCAAAGGCTTTCCTCCTTTTATAAGTTGTATCGTGTATCAATACTTTCACACTTGCAAATCACACTTGATCCGCACAGGATTCGTCGCGAGGGACGCGGCGGGGGAACAACCCCGCGCGAAGATTGTATAAAAAGAACGAAGTGACAGATACTGCGCTCAGTAATCCTTCGATTTCGGAGATCCATCGATCGAAGAAGTAGAAGAAGAATCCTCGAGTTAGTAAAAGGACATCGTTAAGACGATATGGCATACACTAACGAAGAATATTACGACATGCTGATGGCACTTGGCGAGTGCCATGGGCAGTATCACGCGGCTGCAAGACGATACGCCGAATTGTATCCAAATCGAGCAAGACACCCGTCAGCTCCCGTCATACTTCGAGCAGCTCAGAGAGTCTACGAAACTGGCAGTGTTCTGGTAAGCAAACACGATGTTAGAAGAGATCGTGAAGCAAGAAATTTGCGGAATACGGAGGCAATTTTACGTGCTTTCGAACGGAATCCTGAATTGAGTACACGGATTGTTGCTCGAGAACTTAATTTGTCACAAATGACTGTACAAAGGATATTGCAAGAGAAAAAGTTGCACGCATTTCATTACACACGTGTACAGCATTTGCAACCGGAAGATTATCGAGAAAGAAAAACATTCTGCGAAAATTTTCTGAGAGAAACAGATCGAGATCCTACATTCCCTTCTCGTGTGATATTTAGCGATGAATCGCTATTTACACGAGAAAGTATTTTCAATTCGCACAATATGCATTTGTGGAGCGACGAAAATCTCGCAGCCACGCGACCAAGGAGCTTCCAAATTCGTTGGAAGAGAAATCTGTGGGCTGGAATCATGGGAACTGAAATCCTAGGACCGGTGGTTCTTCCGGACATCTTAAATGGCGAAAGATACCTGGAACTTTTAAGAGAAAATCTTCCAGAGTTTTTAGAAGAAGTGCCGTTATTAGACAGAAACAAAATAGTTTTTCAACAAGACGGTGCTGGACCACACAACGCCAGAATTGTAACAAATTACTTGAATGAGCAGTTTCCGAGACGCTGGATGGGACGGTATGGCTCAATACGCTGGCCCGCAAGATCCCCGGATCTGAATCCTTTAGACTTCTTTTATGGGGATATTGTAAGGAAGAAATTTACAAAACGCTTTCTGAGGATATCGAGGATTTAGATGCGAAATTGCGACACGCTATTTGGTCATCGAAGAAAATGTTATGGACAACGTTCATGCAAACTTGTTAAGACGAATGAGAGCTTGCATTAAGATGAATGGTGCTCACTTTGAGCACCTGCTGTAAAATCCGCTCTTTTCAGAGCGATACAAAATAACCCGCTCTTTTCCGAGCGATAGAAAATAACCCGCTCTTTTCAGAGCGATACAAAATAACCCGCTCTTTTTAGAGCGATAGAAAATAACCCGCTCTTTTTAGAGCGATAGAAAATAACCCGCTCTTTTTAGGGCGATAGAAAATAACCCGCTCTTTTCAGAGCGCCTAATACATTTTTACGTAGAATATTTTACATTCGCAGAAATATGAGAAAAAGCAAGAGATTAAACATCGATTGATTAACGTCCTCTCATAATATGAAAAAAGAATTGGTATTTTGTAACATACTTTTATGTTTCACTTGTAAAAATGTATTGTAAAATACCTTTCCTTCTTCATTAAAAATTATGTTTTTATAAGTTTCTTTAATTGTCGCATTCTAAATGCAGAGCGACTTCAGCCAATTACAGGACCTGATAGCGTTTCACACCAGTGTCAATTAGGTTTTGTAGCGCTTATCGATGTAAGCATCATTTCATCCTTGTTGTCTATCAAATATTATACAAGTATAAATAATGCATCATTCCAGCCCCCTTTGTTTATTAAATACAAACAAACGGTCTTTTTTTTATTCCTGCACTGTCTGAACATACCTTTGCTTCACTTCAATTTATTGCACCGTGTGCACCAATGCGGACAGTGCAGGAATAAAGAAAATATGATGTAAGGAGGCTAAACGAAACCTAACCTACAGCGTCGTGTGCATTCACGAACACACCAGTTCCAACTTAACCCGTTGACTTGTTGACATCGCGTAACCTCCGTGTTGAGTAATTTTAACTCGTCGAATAATTATTCGGTAGTGTTTTATTGTGATTAACCGTAGTAATGAAAATAATTTCGTCATTTTGCTTTCCTTCTTTCAAGCAACAAGCAATTTCCGTCGCTGAACAATTAATCGGGAGTGATTCATCGGTTTGTATGTAAAAGATTCATATGTAAAAATCAATTAAGTGCGTGAATAAATCCGTGAAAGAATTGATACGCGATACAACTTATAAAAGGAGGAAAGCCTTTGATTATTGATTACTGTAATCTGTTTCTTTCTTGGATTAATTTTCAATCGCTAATTAATTAATCGGTAGTGATTAATAATAACAAACTGATAAATTCGTTAATAAATCGATCAAATGTATATGAATTTGTGTAAAGTGATACGTGACATAATTATGTGTGGGTGGGTGGGTGGGTGTGTGCGTGTGCGTGGGTGTAGGTGTGGGTGTGGGTGTGTGAGAGAGAGAGACAGAGAGCGCGTTAGAGAGAGGAGGAGATACGCGCGTATTATCGTAACACGCGTTTCGTACGTAGCGAGCAGCTGATCGCAATCCGGCGTCCGCGTTGACCGATGAGTTGCGCCGCCCCTGCCTGCCTTCCGTACGCGACCTGTAATTCGCTAACTATTTTAGTTTATAATTCAAAATCTATGCTTCGGATAAAATTTTGACAAAGGAAAAAAATGTTTTAAAATCATCTCAGGAATACGTCATTTTAAGGACAAACGTTTTTTCTGATTCATCCTGTATATAGAGAGAAGCGACATCGAACCCCCATCACCAGATCGGAATCCTACCATCACTTCCTACGTCGCCATGTTCCGACCGCTCCAGTGTCGCAAACATAAGCATACTCTAACCTCCAATTTAGTACTCCGATATGAACAAAAATGCTATTGTCAGCATCACAGCCAATTCGATGGCAAGAATCTGATCCTGCTAGCAATCCAGCAGGAAAACAAGCATCGTGTGCCGCTGGCTTTACTCTGTTTCTTGGATTAAACTTTTTTAATCCAAGTTGCTGTTTAATCCACTTGGATTAAAGAGCAATTTATTTTTTTATTCTCCGAATAGATTTTTAATCCGTTTAGGCATACCATGTGAAAACGATAAACATTAAACTTAAAATAAAGTTTAGACAAAGTAACATTTTGCTAACCTGCCTACAACTCTTTCGCGACGCGACGTATGACGAGCTCAGTGGAAACGTACCCTCAGTCAAAATCAGCAACACTTTTGAAAAATATTAATTGAGGTGCTGAAAAACACGTCCGACCAGTACGAACACTTGGACATGGAATCACATGTATCAACTGTATTTAATCAGCTGCGGTCACAATATGGGTGCGTTCTTTTAGGCATCGGATATAGCAGTTCTTGCAATGATTTGTTCTTTTAGCACAACTGCACAGTCGATTGCAGTGCAGATTTTCGTTCTTTTGGTAATAGATACGCAGTAGATACGCAGACGATTAGAATTAGTTGCGCAGCCGGCTACGTATCTGCTAGAGACCCTATATCAGAGTCTGGCCACTGAGGCCTAGTAAAGAATTAAATGGCGTCTATCATATGACTTGTGTATCATACACGTCCTAGACGTAAACACGGTTGGAAAGATTAATGTATAAAATGATTACCACACAATCTATTATCGAATTAACAGAATATTTTATAGTCAAAAAAAGAGATTATAAATATGTTTTAACTAGTCGCTTCACCCAAGATTGTGTCAAAAATTTATTTTCGGGAATTAGAGCAAAACATCAAATACCAAATGCATTTTACTGATTACAATTTAAGCAGGACTTAAAAGAACTTCGTATATCTCATTATATTAGACCAAGTAAAAATTCTAATTATAATCAAGACGACAGAGAATTTATTTGTAATTTTTTGAGTAAATCCAAGAAAATTAATTATGAATCATTTCCAGATATTCCAAAATAGATATCCATCTTTCTAATATTCAATTAAACATTTTATATAATATATTGCTGGTTATATTATTCGTATAGTATTGTTAAAGGTAAGGTAAAAATGTAGATTAGGGGAGCCTCCCCCAATGACCTTGACCTTGACATATGTTGTCAAGGTCATGACCCTGAGTGACCTTGAGGAAGTTTTAACCGTCGGACCTAACTCGTTAAAAAGTTATTAACAAAAAAAGTTTCAAAATTAACGTATTATTTCTGCTATACATGTATAATATGAAGTCCTATTCTACACCTTTCCCTGTTCAGAAACGTTGAACTTTCCACGCGAAGTAATTTTTACCCCCCCCCCCCCCCCCCCTGCACAGGGGCACACGACTTCTACGATTGTACTATTGCTGTGATTGTACTGTCGGGGCAGACCTCTGTGACGGTGTGGGTGCGGGGGGGTGGCCGAAGGCCACGCCCTTGCACCCGCCCGTGTGTGTGTGTGTATGTGTGTGTGTGCGTGTGTGTGTGTTCCATTTGATATATAACGATTATAAGTCTATTACATGATGTTTTGCACATATAAATAATAAAGTATAATCAGCATATTTGAAAATAAATTTAATTATATAGGATACATAGCACTCATAATATCAAAAAAAGCATGGATTCGATCACTATAATTATCCACTCTTTTGAATGAAAATTCTGCAATATAATGCAGGTAATGGTAATCTCGAATACCATATCGAGGAATACCAGCACGCATATCTCTCCAAAGTCTTTCTATATTTTGTGTATGCACACCATTTTCTGGATTTACAAAATTTGTGCTGTGATCATTTCACTGTGACATGTGTGAAATTTTCATTGCGTAAAACATCGTATGCGCGCCATTTATCAGAATGAATAATAGAACCGGACGCAATATATTTTCGAATGATTGGCAAAAGAGTTTCACTAGATCGATTAGGTACAGGCAAGATAAATGTTTTCTTGGTGTTACGTTCAATTCCACCGAAAACCCACTGTCCTCTAATTATGCGACCAGAATTTGATTTCCTTTTACCTATCTATGCTTCATCTATTTCTACTATTATACCCTGTCCACCAATTTGTCTTTGTC
>NW_017275027.1:0-1864 GCF_001594065.2 Cyphomyrmex costatus | reverse complement strand
AAGGGGGCGGCCTTCGGCCACCCCCCCGCACCCACACCGTCACAGAGGTCTGCCCCGACAGTACAATCACAGCAATAGTACAATCGTAGAAGTCGTGTGCCCCTGTGCAGGGGGGGGGGGGCGGTAAAAGTTACTTCGCGTGAAAAGTTCAACGTTTCTGAACAGGGAAAGATAGAATAGGACTTTATGTTAAACATGTATATTGTATAGCAGAAATAATACGTTAATTTTGAAACTTTTTTTTGTTAATAACTTTTTAACGAGTTAGGTCCGACGGTTAAAACTTCCTCAAGGTCACTCAGGGTCATGACCTTGACAACATATGTCAAGGTCATTGGGGGAGGCTCCCCTAATCTACATTTTTACCGAAGGTAATGCTGTAATATGCAATTCATGTTTAGATTCTGTTGGATGTAAAAATTATGCAGGTATAAGATATTCAAGATTGGTGCATTTAAAATCTTTTTTAAAAAATTTTTTTTTTATTAACGAACAAGTTTTTGAATGTATTTTAAAAATGGAAATAATTATTCGCAAATATCTTCCATATTTAAAAAATAGTAAATGCAACTTTAATCATTTCTTTTTAGAAAAAATGCAAACTATTCTATGTGAAACAATAAAAAGCTGTCATCAACTATTTACAAAAATAAAGAAACGTTTTATAAGATATCGTTTAAGAATCGCATATCAAAAAGGTCGTTTAAAAAATACAGTACACAACAGTAAAACAATGGCAATTTATTCTGTAATCAAATAATTTGTCTGCAATACCGATTTTATAAACTTGTTTTTATTTTAACATATTGTCTTTTGTCTTATATGTTTTTATATTATAGAAAATTAATGCTATTTATAAAAGAATAAATAAAAAGTTGTTTCGTGATTTATTGTATTTCTTTTATTTGAATTAGCCTGAATTTTGTAGTAATTCTCATTGGTTCCGCCATGTTATTCTTGAGCTTGATTCAGCCAATGGGCGCGTACACGGTGATTGGCCAGACTCTGATATAGGGACTCTAGTATCTGCGTGATCGTATAAAAAACGCCCGTTCGGCAAATCCGATGCGCAGCGGCTGCCAAATCCGATGCCTAAAAGAACGCACGCTGCTTTACTTAGGAGGGGATATCCAATCAGAATACATATCAGACTTCCAATCAGAAACTCGGACATCGATGTCGTTTCTCTTTATATGTAGGACTCTAGTGAACACGTTGCGTATCGGATACTGATAACAGTGCGTTCAGCAGCTTTTCAATGAACTGTTGTGTAACTGTTGCGCTTGCCGAACGTAATCATTGTTGAAATATGTAAGTTCTCTTACCACACAATGATATATGAATAAAGAGTTTATAATTTTCCTATGACATTCTTAAAAATCGATCAACATATTATTGATGTTTGATAAAAACTTATCGCAATATCTTAAGAAACTATAGTTAGATATATTAAATAGGAATTCTGTATAAAGGCTAAAAACATAAGATAGTCTTAGAAAGGCTCTAGCAGGTTAAGAAGGGTCAATCGGCCCCCAAACGGATTATGACCAGCATGTCACCAAAAAGTTCGTTGACCCAAAAAAAAAATTTGGAGAAATTTTTAATTCCGTACAACACCCCTTTTCGGAGATATTGCCTTATGAAGTATTTTCATATTTTATTTTTGTCACGAGACCTATCAGATACAATTTTATTTAAAAAATTTGGGCATACAAAACGTATCAAAAGGTGATTACTTTTTTTGACATCATAGTGATAAGATACCGCAAAATGACTTTACAGTTTGCAAATATATTTTATATTATTAGGACCTTGAATAAATTCTCGCTGTTTTTTTCGTGAAAAGTAATGCTTTATTTAAAAA
>NW_017275026.1:0-351 GCF_001594065.2 Cyphomyrmex costatus | reverse complement strand
GCATCTGAAAATGGATCTTAATAATATGTTGAAAGACATATTAAAATCTTAAATTATAATATTGAAGAAGAAATAAATTGAAATCTAAGAAAAATAAGAATTGTGAAGAATATCACGAGTTGGCGTTTCGTCCCGGCTTCCACTACTAGACTCATCAGTAAGGTAATGTAGTGGGAGCCTACCTTAGACGCCTGGGAAAGATGTTAGAAAGAAGTTAGAATCGCCTGGGAAAGATGTTAGAAAGAAGTTCTATATAAACAAATAATCATGTAATTCAGCACTTGCTGAATATAATATTCACACTTTAACATATCTTATATATGATCGCACTAACAACAGCGAATAGCTCTC
>NW_017275025.1:26205-31746 GCF_001594065.2 Cyphomyrmex costatus | reverse complement strand
CACTTCTACCCGTTCTGTTATAACTGAGCATAGACTTAAGTATGGTCATGATTTTCAATGGGAAGATGTGAGAATTCTAGATGAAGATCCTAACTATAGAAAGCGTATAATTTCAGATATGTTAAACATTAATAAACAAAAACATAGTCTCAATCTACAAACGGACACCGAAGGTCTTCACGATTTTTATATTCCCATTGTAAATAAAGTTTGATCGTTCGATACCGACTTTTGTTACTTTGCTTAGTATAGTTTCATCAGTCACAGTAGCTGCACAATAGAATTTTAATATTCAGTCTTTAAATATAATAAGTATCCGCTATCATGGCTCTTTTTTTCAATTCTTTAAATTTTACTTTATGTCTTACTTTTGTTTGTTCTCATTATACACTGTCAACTGACGAATCGATTTTGTGTAAATAATTTTTCGTTTGGTGAGTTAAAGAATTTTCATATAAGACCTTACTGTTATCTACGGTTGTTTTGTTTAAAATGATTACAGATACATTGGTGTAATATAAGATCTTTCCATCTTTTATTATCAATGTTATTCAATAATAAAGAAAATCGAGGAGTTAGTGATCTTTTTATGATTTGACTGTATGTATGGAAGGAGAGATTCAATGAATTTTCCTTTTTTTTTTTGGACGTCTGAAGATGACTCAATCCTTGGAGTCGAAACTAGTTGCGTTTTTTACAAATTTGCGTTTTTATCATTTTTATAACATCATAAGCGGCTAAGTACTTCTAATTTATTTATTGTATTTCAATCATTTCTATGTATTGCGACGTTATTCGCTTGCGCGCCGCAAGTCGAAAGAAATGATGAGCACGATCCGTCGAACAACGACTATAATGAAGACCCCAAAGGCGAAAGCGATCGAGCGAGAATCGCGAAACGCGAAAGTTGGGCGCCAGACGTCTTTAAAGGCGACGTCGACCTCGCGAAAAATTCGAATTCCCAACGCGACACCACCAAACGTGAAACATATGCCAAAGTCCCGGAAATTCTCGCTCTTACGCGGCTAGGCCAGCTCAATCAATGGTAGAGGGGCAGGGTCTTGGGAAAAGACAAGGGCTGCTTTGATACAGGGAGAGTCAAGAGGAAAGATTACGCCGAGAGCCCAAAAATCATACTCTCAGTATTAAAGTAACAATGAGCGGGTTTATTGTGAACAAAAAAAAATAAAAGAAATGACTCGATAATTTTTCGCTAATAGCGCGTGTCGCTAATAGCGCGTTGAGAGATTAACAAACAAAAATTACAAAATAAATTAGAGCGCTGCGAACCCGCAAGAAAATCTAGGCCCTTGGCTAAACAAAAAGTACAGCAGTCAATTGCGCGCAAGAACAACGTATTTCGTAGTACGAACGCTGACAATATCCCATGACGCGAGAAATCCGTCGCAACATTACAGCCAATCGGCGAACGCGATATCATTTACCATCCCGCCGCGAATACGGGCTCTCGAAAATTAAGTTCGCCAAACAACATCGCAAGGTGACTAAAAATAATCTCGAAGATCGCATACCACATCATGCAAAGTTACCAAGATTTGCGCGAGAATACCAGTCGGCCCGCGCTGGGCGTACTGCCACCCACGAGAACACACCAAACGAACAATATGCCGATTCTTCCCGACTCAATACAACGTCGACATCGCGCTTTACATAGCCAGGGCGCGCGACTCGCGCCGTCTCACTCACACCCACGTCGATCTACTATATCACGTAGAACGGCAGTCCCGTACGAGATCGGCGTTCCGGGGCTCTTAATTTCAACAATTATAGACGAGAACAGCCCACGGCGTCTATGCCGTAAACCCACGTGAAAGCCTAATACAATTGCTGTGCTACCGATAACGGAAACCGGTAACAAATATTGCCCCTGAACGCTCGCTCTCGCGCCGCCGTCTCGCGAACGTGCAACATGCGTGCACGGGCTTTTTCGTTCTCAGCTATCGCGATCTCCAGGAGGCCCGCAACTCCAAATCTACGTTAACTCCCCGATAGCCGACTACCCTGAAGCTTGGGAGTTTCCCGTGCTTGTCGCCGAGCGTCTCACTAACGATACGTTACACCAAAGCGCCGCGAATGGCGGCTCCGCGAGAATTCACTAACGACGCTCGACTGCAGAACACGGGGGTCCCTCGCCCCGATGCATGCGACCTTACAACCTTAGTAATCCAAGAGCAACCTCACCGATAGATCCCTGGCTCCCGCTCGCCTACAGCCGATTCCGGTCTCTCTCTCTCTTTCTCTCGAATCTCGCTCGACCGGCCGGGACGTCCGCAATTGTCGCACGCCGGAAACGAAAAGCACCGAAAATCGCGATCGATGCGCGATCAATACGTTATCCCCCTCCGAGGGGCGCGCAGCCGCACCGCGCTTTTCCGCGACCAAGGTGCGTGCCCGCGATCCTTCTCGGGCAGTGCCGTGCCCAGCGAGGTCCTAGGGGTGGTGGAAGGCCCCGCGAGCTCATCTAGTGTCGGCAGCGTATTTTTATGCTACCGACGCCGCGACGGCCCGCCTTCTCGCTGCCTGGCACACGGCGGTCCTGTTCGTCGGACCCGCGCCTCCTCGAGGCGTCCCTCCTCCATTCGCCGGACGTCCGGTCCTCCCGCGGCCCCCGCTTCTCGCAGGCTTAGGTCGGTCGACCGCTACCTCGGCCCTGGTGGCCGCTCCTCTCCTACTCTTCCGTTGCTGCTTGCTTCCAACTGCCGTCGTTCCTCCTTCGGTGAGGCGTCACTTATTTTACATGTAATTAAATCGTGGGGATTAGAAAATAATACTTAAATCGCTAATTACGGCCCCTGGAGATTTCGCTCGCTCGCCATTCCCGGCCCGGGTCGTACGCCAATTCGCGCTCTGTGACGGCGAAGGGTCGCTGCGACGCTGCAGCGAGGCGGCAACGTCACAGTACTTATACTTTTTGGAGCAATACAAGTTATATACAATTTATTTCTTCGTAGCAAATTTGTAGTCTCAAAATTTCTATTGCAGTTATTATTTTACATCTTTTCTATTTATTATCAGGTGGTAAAATAATGGAATTAAAAAAAATTGAAATTTAATAAAAATAATATCTAACAAATCATCGCTACCTCGGCCCTGGTGGCCGCTCCTCTCCTACTCTTCCGTTGCTGCTTGCTTCAAACTGCCTTTCAACTGTCGTTCCTCCTTCGGTGAGGCGTCACTCATTTTACATGTAATTAAATCGTGGGGATTAGAAAATAATACTTAAATCGCTAATTACGGCCCCTGGAGATTTCGCTCGCTCGCCATTCCCGGCCCGGGTCATACGCCAATTCGCGCTCTGTGACGGCGAAGGGTCGCTGCGACGCTGCAGCGAGGCGGCAACGTCACAGTATATACATAGTTAAAGTTATTTAAATGTTTTAACCGCTTTATTTTATTTTATTTACTATCTGACTCTTATTGTCCTTTCTTTGTTAGATTATTATAATAATAATATTCTATAAAATGATCATTACAAATTCTTGTATTCTCGTGAGCATTGACAACATTATTTATCCTGCGAAATCATTTTTCTCATCTTTCTGCATTTTATGGAAATCTAAAAATATATTGCAATTAATCATAATCGGTTATTATTGGTTTCTTATGGCTTAAGGCTTATTACACTTAAGATTTATCCGCGTTGCATACTCCTACTATAGCTCCTACGCATTCCAAGTTCTATAGCAATTTATTAAATAATACTGATGCTAACGAGCATCGTTGCTTTTTATCTATTTATGTTATTTATACACTCATAAACAAAAATAGATCGTTGTTACATAAAAGAAATTTTTATAGATTGTGCTGTCTCGTTCTATATATGATTTATTAACAAGGATTTTAAATAATAAGAAGAAGGCAAAATTTTCACATAGCTTAAGACGTTTTGCGGCCACACTCTATTTTCATTCCCCTACTGCATATTTATTTGTAAGAAAAGAAGTTTTAAAATGTCTTCCACATCCAAGGACTCTTAGAATGTGGATGCAAAATATTGATAGTAGCTCTGGTATATCTAAACAAGCGTTAAGATAGTTAGACCCTAAAGCACAATTATGTAAGAACGTCTTGAAACTTTCGTTTCAAGTAATTTAGGTATTAATACATATGCCTGTAAAATTTGAGCTCGATTTACCATCCCGTTCCTGAGATATAATCCATCAAACTTCGCCAATTTTTCTATATTTACCATTGCAGTATAGCCATTTTCATCGTGATACGACACGGATTTTCATATATTATCGAAACCGCATGTAAGAAGTTAATGAAAAACGAGTATCATGTAGTTGAATTTATGAAGAAGCGTGTGTAACAAGACCGCAAATATTCACCATATGATACTAAAGTTTGAATCAATAAAAAATTTTGATTTTATACATTCTCTCGAGAATTGACGAAGTCTAGTAGATATGGCAACGTCGCACTTTCAATGACATGTCAATCAATCATACAGTCGAAAATCCTTATACCTAGCGATGATTTTGATATCGGGGAGACTTTGGTAGCATATAATATAAAATATATAAATTATTTTTAGAATTTTTAAAGAGAGAGTGAAATAATCATGGTAATAAAAAGTAAATTATAAATAGGATAATAGCGCCTGTCACTATATTCGTCTATATTCAGCTTACGCCTGTCACTATATTCGTCTATATTCAGCTTGCGCCTGTCACTATATTCGTCTATTCGTAAAAATGTGATGTTGCCACGATCTAATTTCTCTTATGTACTACGTGAAACGTAGAATTTCCTTCTTTTCTTAAATTAACTTATTTCATTATAATTTAATATTGTAAGTGTATAAAATACATTGTTTTTTTATTCTTAGATTTTACATAACAATATATATTGATTTAAATTTAGAGTTATGTTTGAATCTGTCTTTGACTCGCATAGTTGGGGTCTAACTACCTTAAAAATCATATTCAATGTAGTTCAAAATGCTCGAGGAAAAGAAAATAAGAAGATAGTGTTCAATTTAACTCTGGATGAAATGAGTATAAGGAAAAGAATTGATTGGGATGGACAAAAATCACACGGTTTTATTGATATTGGTACTCGCTTCCCTTCATGGTGATGTGCCGCTTGCAAGTGAAGTTCTTGTTTTTATGTTAGTTGCCATCAAGAAGACTAGAACCAGGAGAGTAAACTCGGTCAAATATCGGTAGTGGGGGTAGGCCAAAAAGTGACGGCGGATAACTTCCCCCACTCTTGCGCTTCATTAGTCCTCTCTGTCGCTCTGATAGTCGTTTTCAATTCGTGACCGCGCATGTCAAACAAACCTTGTTTCTGTTTAATTGAATTTTGGACTCAAGAAGACTAAAAATCATACATATTTCAAAATATATGTTATTCCAACGACGACGGAAATATTAATAATATTCTGTAAATAAAAAAAAATTACTGTAATCATACTCCAAAATTTGTATACAATACAGAATTTACCTATAAACAAGTTATTTAATATACAGTATAATTTCTTTTTACAACTTACATTCTGTTTAAGATGGTTTAAGA